>NC_079517.1:125909-258656 GCF_000801105.2 Raphanus sativus | reverse complement strand
TGACACGTGACGAGTTTGGGTGTGTGGAAGGGATGAGGTTAACACTATAATGTCTTTGAAAATGACTTGTGGCACAACCCCATATCAGTTAATTAAATAAGCTGTCATTTCGAAATATTATATTACTATTCAAGTGAACACCAAAGCGTTCTCTATGTATAATGGATAACAAGACGTCGTTTTATTATGTGAAAGACGCTTCGTGTTCCAAATACACGCATGACACACGACACGCACTAAGATGTTCATTCCTCTGCGTTTTTCTTTTTTTGGATTCCGGCGTGTTTACTCTGTCTCTGGCGAAAGGTCATGTCTTCCGTCGGATGTTCACGTGTTGAGGAGATATGAGATCCTCTTTGACTCATATGTGGGCTTTGGGCCTTTAAAATTAATGTTTTTCTTGTTTTTGGACTTTGTTTTATGTCTTGTGTTTTGTTGTTGGGTAAGTGGGTTTAATCGTATAATAATAAAACAACAGATGACTTAAAAAAGAAAAGAAAGACGTGTTTTGGGCTTTTCTTGGACCGACCGAGCAAAGATTTTTTTTATTTATTTATTAAATAGCGGACGTCGAGAATGACAATATTACCCTTATTTCTTTTAAGAAACTACAATCAACCTAAACCCTAAAGCTTCTCCTTAAATGAATATATCGTCTCCGTATAATCTCTCTCCCAAACGCCGCCGACGATGTCGTCTTCAACTTATTTTCCAAAACGCATCGCATTGTATGGAGATTGTTACATCGGAAGAAAACATCGACGAGTCCGTTCCAGTTTTCAAAAGTAGTGTCTCGGGAAAAAACTTGCCCTGCTCCCAGGTTCCGGCATCTTCCGACAGACGACGATCTTATTCCTGCGCCAGGTAGCTTATATTTTTCTCCACGATGTTAGCAATGTTTTTTGTGCACCTTGCTGATGTTAATGTTTGTTGTATTGACTAAACCTTAGCGACAGCAAGTGCTTCAAACCTTAGCGACGCATGGGACGAAACCCTAGTTGTGTCTGGTTTAGTGAAATACCAAGATGAGATAGGCTTGATCGCCGATGTAGAGCTTCTCAAGAAGCTTTTTTCGACTCCTTACACTCGAGCTGGATTATCCTTGGAAGTTCAGCGCATTGGGGATACGCTTGTGTTGAAGCCATCACCTGGGTGAGTCTTTTTTACAAAATTTTTGTTTTGTTTTGTAAATCTCCTTAGTAATGTTATATTGTTTCTTTGATGTAGACCTGAGGTTGATGAAGATGAAGGATGTAAAACGCAACTTGATGAATCTCTGTACAGAGTTTTGTTACGCAATCGCTGAGGTCCGAAGACTCCGAGGAATCCAGAAGAAGACTTTTCATTTGCCAGTTGGGCGACATCCAGATGCTTGTGGGCAGTAAGCTGCATCGGTTCCGCAACGAGGAAGAGTTGGATGTAAACTTGCTTCTATTGGATGTTAGCAAAAGGGTAAGTAAACTTTCTATTTATATGTGGATGTAATCTTTGTATAAATGTGTTTTTTCATTGAACTTTCTGTTGTGTTTCTTAACACGCAGTTGTCACGTTTGCCCTGGCTTGAAGCGTGGCTTCAGAACATCATGACAGATGTGCCAGAGTTAGGAGTTTGTCACCATGATAATGGCGTTTTGAAAAGGATACGAATACTTATCCACTTCGGAGATTTGCTCAGTAAAACAAACCTCGGCGTACATTGTTCAGCAAAACGCTCATCAGATTCTGTCTTTCCTTCGATCAAATTGCAAGGACGATCCTGGACTTTACTGGTAAAGTTCTCTCTTCCTCGCAGATTATATTATTATTATTATTATTGTTATTGTTCTTTCAGGAACTGATTTGGCTTGGCTTGTGTGCTTTTGTCTACAGCTCTACCGAAGTCCAGGTGAAGATGTGATTCAACTTTTTCATTTTTCATCAAAGAACCATTCTTCAGGCGAGGGAATCACCTGCACAACACATTTGACATCCAAGATGAGAACTGACTCGATGTTTTCCTTGGGAAACTGCTTCACAAGCTTGCCCTGTCTGTGGTAAGGAAGGAATCATACATTAATAACAGCTTTAACTGCCGCTTTTCTTACATGTGTTGCATCGTGTGCAGGAGGCTGAAGCTCCCATCAAGTGTGCGACTTTCCACTAAATGTCTGAATGTCTTGGATGAGCAAGAACATATGGTATGGTTTTTAACTCTGATATCTCTGAGTTCTTATGTGTGTACTCATTGAATGGTTGATATCATGCAGGTTGTTCGGTCAGATGCCCACGAGCTCTTTGCTAGGCTCCTTCTGAAGAGACAAGCTGATTTCATTTCGAGTGTAAGGAGGGCGTTCAAGGTCAAGTGATGATTGAATTCAAGCTAAACGACAACTATTCGTGTTGTTATGAAGCTGTTCCTTTGTCTGTGCCAGAGACAGTTCCCATTCTGGTCTTACCGAAGTACCTGGCAGTCTATCATGTCCGTCAAGCCGTTAATTCCCTTATGTGGTCACAGCAGCTTCAACCGGCTTCGGAAGCGTTAACCCCTAAACTGTCGAGTCAGCTTCATCTTCAATGCGAAGCTGGGCTGTCTCTAGGTGCTGCTTACCTTGAAGCTAAGCAGCAGTTGCAGGGAGCTTTCAACATTATAAACCAAGCTTGCCGTTCTCATATTTCATTGCCAGAAAAGCCCCACGGTACTGTGTTCATTTCTTCCATGGAACTACCCTTCTTGGCGGAATCGTGGTTTGTTGTGGGCGATCTGTTTGCCCTTTGTTACGGAGAACCAGTAGGCGAGTTCAAATTGACCCCGTCAGATTTGGGAAACGTGCTAGAAGAGACAACAACAGAGGACAGAATACTCAAGTTTCTCAAATCTCCTCTATCCGTTGGTGTGGTGGAGAACCTGGTGGATGCTGGTAAATGCTATAAAGAATGTCTAACTGCAATTCGGAAGCTTCCAGATGGCAAGTTTGTTCAGACTCTTACTGAACACTTGGGGAGCCTACATATAAAACTTGGTGACTTGCTTTCCCGGGTCGGAAACTTCGTGACTGCTAAAGACGCGTATGATGCTGCGATTTACGCTTTCAAAGAAGCAAAGGCACATGTTGGTCCTGCTCAAGAGGAGAAGGTTAGGGTCTACAAGTACCTGGCGGATGCATATTTCAGCTTAGGATGGTGTTTAGCAAAGGGAATGATGGATGATGGTTGTGCCAGGCAGAATATAAGAGAGGCTTTGAACTTATATGAAGGGGATGTTTTGTGTAATACATGCGCAGAGGAAACTGCTAATGCTTTCTTGGAGCTAGCGCAATGTTTTCAAACATCCTGCATGAGGCTTTATAAAAGCAACCAGTGGAAAACAGCCTCGTCTTTCGCTTCGTTAGCTCTTGGTAATTGGCAAAAGTCATCGTTATATTATAACGCCGAGAATTTTCCCGAGAAGTTCTTGGCCACGCTTACAGATATGGCCACTTTCTCCTTGAAACTTCCTAACTCGGTAAGTGGTGGTGAACCATTAGTAACTTCTCTATTGATTGATGTGTTGTGTGGTATTGAGCCATTAGTAACTTCTCTATTTTTAGCACCCGAAAGCAGCTTTGGATATTCTTCTCGATGGCCGTCACGTTTCCGAAACAACAGCAAAAGGTTCGGAATCCTGGAACCTATTCTGGAATAAATTGAGGGAGGTTCTACTGTCAATGTTGCACCAAGCAAAAAAGGCGGAGGACAAAAACATTGAGAAACTGAGTGAAATATATCTAAGGTCGCTTCGCAGTAATGATCGGACATTCTTGACAGAAACCCGCGGAGATCTCGGTGTTACAGAAAAGAGTTTGACACAATACATTGTAGTGGGTGCTTTTATCTTTGTAGTGGTGCTTTTATCTTGATGTTTGACACAATACATTGTTTTCTCTTTTCCATTTGTTCAATCTTAGAGAGTGTTTGACAGGGTTCCCAATCTCTCTGAATCATTAATTCCCCTGTTTTGTTTTTGTCTTTTTGACAAGGTGTCCTGTTTTTCTTTTGATTCCTTGAAAAAGGAGAAGGAAGTTCAAGTTTGGTTGGATACAGAGGTTTATTATGCATGCAAATTAGCTAACAGGTGAAAACACATCTTATTAGAGAAGTTTGTTTGAAACCAGGTTAGACAAAGAGTATATGACTTGCACAACAACTTGAACTCAACAAGCTCAACAATGAAGTCTCCGGTGAGACTAATCATACAGGCCTGGAGTACCATATCTCCCAGCTTGTATATGTGAATCCAAGAAATGCTGGTTCAGACTTGGGTTCCACGTTAAAGAGCTTATGATATACACACCACAAGAAGCCCACAGAGTTTAAACTTAAGACAGTTGTCTGAAGAAGAGGACATCAATGGATCAAAGACTAAAGCTTTGGCCCTTCTCTTCACGGGTTCTCTTGTCTGCTTCTCTGTCACTCTTCCAAGCTGTACCAAGATGTGGAATGAGATTAGCTCTACTTCAGTTTCAGATCCTTAATAAGACAAGTTTCATTGTGACCTGAGAAACAATACTATTGGTGTCAACAATCTGGGAGAAGTTGGAGTAAAGATACAATCATTTGGCTTTTGACCTGTTCGGATAAGAAGTTAACACCAATGTAATTAGCCATCTAATAAGTCTCTCCAACGATCCATCTCAACGGTTTCCAGGTACGTTGGAAAGCATAGTACAGAGATATCGCCCAAGATGCTGTTAAAAAGTCACATGATTCAGCCACTACTTGAACAGACACTGATTATAGCAGAAATCAAAGAAGGGAAGAGATGTGCTTACACGCATACGCCATAGGCATACAAGGGTCCTCGGTTTTATCTGCCATGTCAAGTAGATGCGAGTTTTCCATTAAGCATCAGCACAAGCGTCAGCATAACCTTGAGCGTAACCCTCCTTGTGACCATCAGCGTATCCATCACCATAGAGACTGAACACTTCGATGTACAGTCAGCGTATCCCTCCTTAAGTGTTTGGCCATCTCTCAAGGTACTACAAAACCCAAGAGAGCCACCACACGAGCTAATGTATAACAATTACAAAGTCTTTCGGTAAATAAACAAGTCCCACCAATGGATAGATAATTTGTCTGTTTGGCACTCACAAGACTGTGTTGATGTGAAGTGCTTTGAGCAGAGAGGTCGCCATTTGCTTCACCAGAACTTGGCCTCCTGAACGCTGTCCATCACGTCGTTCTTCTATCAGATTCTGCAGTTTCTGAGGGAGGTCGTTCTCTACTATCAGCTGCTTTGGCTTTGGATGGTGCTCGTAAACAGCCTGTTTCACATCATTGAAACCAAAATGATAGAGTATTGATATCTCTAACTCTTCAATCAAACCAGAATACAAGATAGAACAGAGACTACAAGATGAAATAGAAGATAGCTTCGTAAGTTCCGATCACAATCACCTTCTCATGGCGAAGATGACTGATCACGATGATCTCATGGCGACCGTGCCGAGACTCATAGCGTCTACAACATCAACATACAAAGCATACCCTTCTTCTTCGATCAAGCTCTGTATTTATTCTGCTATTTGCTTCAGCTATTCCAACTGCAAAGCCTCCAAACCTACCAGAGTCTCTCCTCTTTAATTCTTGTCCACGTCAGCAATAAGGATCTATCAATACTTTCCCCTTGAAAACAAGCTTGCCCACAAGCTTGTATGGCAAGAACCCATCGAACACATGAATGATGATCATGTTGGTCTCTTCTCCCCTGCTGAAACCCCGATACAGCAACATTGGCCAAGCTGAGTATATGAACATTCTTTTTATACTTGAACATCCAAGACTTGGCCATTTTACTTCTCTGCCTTTGTTGCATCACCTTGACACTACGAACATACCAGCCACTCCACAATCTTCCATTGTCACGACTTTGTGCAATGCCCACTTCTTGTCTTGTAACATATATGTAAGCTCTTTGTACATTAAACTGCTGTACTTCTGGCCAAGCACCTACTTTACTGAGCCTTGGTTTGTACTTAAACATATATGTCTTGAAAGACTTTTTCTTCTTAGGACTTCGTTGTCCTTGTACTCGTAGTAGATTACCCTCATGCTGCATCAATAACAAGTCGTTGTCTTGAGGTACCAAACGATTCTTAAATGTTGAAACTCTGAACATCTCTTGTATCAACAGCTCGGATTCTTTCTTTTCTTCTCCATCATATCTCCAAATCAACTCAGCCACTATCCGTAAGCAAATAAGTATGCTCTCATATACTCCCGCCCTTGAAAACAAGCTTGCCCACAAGCTTGGACTGAGTAAAATGATGTGTGGCTGCAACTCCTTTCCATTGGCTGAAACTGTGATTCGGAAACCATGTTCAAAAACTCCAAAGTGACAAGAAGAATATCCAACGTGATCAAACCACTGCCATATCACTTCTCTCAAGGCCAGTAACCTGAAGAGATGCATTTGGTCTGAGCGTGTCTGCCCTCTCCGTTTAAATCTCCATTTGTGCTTCACTTGGAAATTCAAAAGATGAGTAAAGGACATCCAGCTTCGTGAATCATGCCTCATCAAACATTTGTACCACAGCCAGGATAGATACAAGTCCTCAAACTCCAACTTTTTCGCAAAATCCAACTTGGAAACATCCTCTCTTGCAGCCCATGTTCTCAAACTCTGTGACCATGCCTCCATGTTCGGATATTCTCTGTATCTCCACCAAAGCCAACGAAGTTTAGACCGAGACTGCATAAACTTCCCTCGATCTTGCTGTAGCATATTGATTTTTTTGTATTTGAATTTAAACCACCCATCCTTGTTGCTTTTTCTCTTTGGTGATATGCTCAACAAACGAGTAGGATCAGAACAAACATCATCCTCTCTTTGAAGTTTTACGCCAATTGATCCCTCCAAAACTGCATCTAACTCCACCTCGTAGAAAACTGTCCCAGCCATCACAGTCCTTGTGACAGCAACCGCATAACCATCGGGCAGCTCACTACCAGTTTCATGTATAACCCATCTCCTAAGCATGAATCTCATAAAGTTCCTGTCTTTGAACTTAAACTTCCAGGCTTTGGGATACTTTAATTTCTTCTTCTTAATGACTTCTGTAGTTAGTGAAGGCAACTCCTGCACCTTTTCTGCTTCTGTCTCATGAATAGATTCAACGTCAGAAGTTGAGTCATCTTTCAACTCCATCTCTACAGAAAAACGTTCTGTCTCTTGATCATCATCAAGACAACAGTCTTTTATTGCCTTCTCCATATCATCAGTGTTTGATATCTCACTTTCTGCAACAGTCTTTTGTTCCCTTTCCTCAAGTGAGTCATTATCAAGCTTTTCTTCTGCCTTTTTATCAGCAAGACAATCACCAGAGCGCATAAAGACTACTTCCATTGTTGGTGATGTTGTGTTCCTTGCCAAATATGGCTCATGAACAACGAAATTGCTAGCTACTGATCCAGCTCCTGAATCCGTGTCAACCAAAGAACAACTCGGAACAGAAGCAAAACGAGCTAACAATCTGCATTTGAAGTCACTCCAATCCTTGAATTTCGTTCTGCGCCTCACCCAATAGAACCATCGACGAGCAGCTCCTTCCAAGTACAGAAAAATGAGGTCTAGTTTTGCATCATCTTCATAATGGCTAAAGAACCGATCAGCTTTCACAATCCAACTTTCTGGATTAGCTCCATCAAACATAGGCAAGCCCTCAAACACATGCATCTCAGCATTTTTGATAATATGATCACTACTTTCAACATTCAACACACCAGCTCGATAACCTAATTGAGAATCCTTCCGGTTTTGTTCCTGATTCTGAAGCGATACCTGAGGATAAAGTGTCGTAGATGTTGGAGCTTCGTTCTTTCTCAAGTCACCATCTATCACTCGTGAGGCCAATTTCTCCTTCCCTGATATCATACTCTGAGTATCGTTCATGGCAGATCTCCTCGATGCAAGGAATTTTTGGAGTCCACCATTCAAATACTCCAACAATACAGCACTGTCATTCTCGAACGACGATCTCGACTCCTCAACAACGACGGAATGATCGGAGGCGACAGATGCCGCCAGCGAAGAACTCCGATACATATTCGCGTTGCATCCGTATCCTCCGTAACTTTCGGAACCTCTTGAATCTCCGTAACCTCCGCCACCGTAACTTCCGTAACTTCCATTATCTCCTCCGATGAAACCAGAAACGGAACCATCGCGTCTCTTCAATCTCGCCGCCGATTCATCAAACTTCCTCATCATTGCGTTGAATCCGAACCAGTATCACCGCACCAATGATAGAGTATTGATATCTCTAACTCTTCAATCAAACCAGAATACAAGATAGAACAGAGACTACAAGATGAAATAGAAGATAGCTTCGTAAGTTCCGATCACAATCACCTTCTCATGGCGAAGATGACTGATCACGACGATCTCATGGCGACCGTGCCGAGACTCATAGCGTCTACAACATCAACATACAAAGCATACCCTTCTTCTTCGATCGAGCTCTGTATTTATTCTGCTATTTGCTTCAGCTATTCCAACTGCAAAGCCTCCAAACCAACCAGAGTCTCTCCTCTTTAATTCTTGTCCACGTCAGCAATAAGGATCTATCACAAACACTCAACACACTCAGCTTCTATAATAGTATTAAGACTAATAGTATGGTGGTTCATTACCTTGATAAGTTTGAGTAGATTAAGTCGAGCTATTGCATCTTGGTGGTCTAGCCTTGAAATAAGCAACGGAGTCAATCCATTTACAGCTAATGTCTTGTTGATCCGAGATGATTTCCTGGATTCAAGAATGATAAAAAACTCAAGAAGTTGAAACTTCACTTAATAAGAACATTTTGAAATGATTAAATAATCTACTACAAAGAAAAGAGAGAAACATACATGATGATCTTCAAGAATGGCTCCAGTATGTGCACGAAGTGTCTCTCAGGACAGCTCTGAAAGAAGTTAACTAACTTCTGAATTGCCTCGTTCTTGAGCAACGCCTGTTCCACCTTGTGGTTGTTGTCATTGTCTTGCGCCAAGCAAACAGCAATTGAGTCCAAGGCTATCACGGACCAGTATTCATCATCGAGCAGACTCAGGTAAACGTCCAGACCGCCGTGAGCTCTTAGCTGCTCTCTTGAGTTCCGAGATGCATGAGCCATATCACATAGAAGTGGCAATGCATATTGTTTTAGAGGAGAATCAGACATGATGAAAAGCATTAGGTGCGGTATGATTCCGTTTTCGGCCGCTTGTTCCTGCCTCCTCTTATTTATCTTGCACAGGTTGAATAGCGCACTAAGCACCTCATGGTGGATCTGATAAACAAGATTCCCTTCCTTAAGCTCAAGGTTGGGGATCAAATGCTTGATTGCATCCGCCCGCTGAAGATTCTCCAAACAATTTGGATCAGTGGATAAATGATTGGTGCACTCCAATATCTGGAAAAAAACAAAAAGCAGTGTAAGCATGCAACCTGTGTAGGCAGAAAATGAAGCTTCATAATGTTTCCAAGTACCTTTAAGAGAATAGGAGGTTCCACACGGTTGAACATCTGGAAAAGACGACTGAGTAAGCTTTGGCTGCACATGTACGATTTGACTGTTGTATCAGCTCGTGCAAATTCAAGAAGCAGATCAGCCACTGTGTTTCTTCAATCTCTCTGTTGTTTCTTTTGTTGCCTTAAAAGTTTGGATTTTTTTTAATATGTAAAATCTATCTCTCTCTGGGGATTTTTTTCTTCAATCTCTGTGCTGTTTCTTTTTTTTCATCTACTGGAAGAAAGTTATCAGGTCTTGGACTCCCCTGGATCACTAGGATACTCCCTTGATAAATTGACTTCTGTTACTGAGTTGTAAGACTTCTATCTCACAAAGTTTCTAATAATGGCATAGATTTTAATCTCATGGACTGTGTTTGGTGTAAACCTGCAGTGATTTAAGCAACAAGAACCTTGGAGGGGACTTGTCGTATCAGCTTCCTCCAAATGTTGAGAGATTGTATGTATGTTTGTTGATTTCTCTCTGTGTGTTTTGACAAGTTTCTTTGTGTGTCTGTTTGTAAGTTGATAAAGTTTCTGAATTTTGTGTTTAGGAATCTTGCTAATAACCAGTTCACTGGATCTGCTCCGTACTCCATTCCTAAAATGACACCCCCCAAGTACCTGTAAGTTCAATTATTTATCTTCAGACCTTATCTTGGAGAAGTTTGGTGTATTTTATGGAACATTGGATTACATGATTCTCAAATTATATATTTCATAAGCACTCATAGATTTACAAGAGATTTACATCATCACCTCAAACTCATTGAACTGATTCACTTCAAAATTGTCTGCATCCTTATCAACTGGTAATTTGTTCTTTATTACACAGAGATCCTGTAGTGTTCTTTTTCTTTTTTTCTTTGGTGTTTAGTTAGAAATACGGGACAAGAAGAAGACAATTTACAGCCATATAAACAAGAGGTCATAAACAGAGCAATTACCAGTTGGCCTAGAAGCAAAATTTTTATGGAATTAAAAAAAGAGCAATCACCAGTGGCCCATACGGGACAAGAAGAAGACAGTTTACAGCCATAGAAACAATCGATCATAAAAGAGACTTGTATAGAAACTAACTCATCATCCCTTTTGTTAAACTTTTTTTTCAAATGCTTAAAACCTGCTAAATCATCAAGAGGTCTCCCACAGAGAAGGAATTGAAAGAGTATTGGCACATTTGTTCTGTCAAAATTCATCAGATCCAAGTGTGTGTATATACATTGTGTTACCGCTTAAGTGTGTGCAAATCCATTGTCATAACATTTTTCCAAAGCCACTGTCGTTACCCCTTCCCAAGTAACACGTATCTAACCAGCAGCTTAGTGTTCTGTAGCCTTGTTGTAAGCATCAGCACAAGCGTCAGCATAACCTTGAGCGTAACCCTCCTTGTGACCATCAGCGTATCCATCACCATAACCCCCTCCATGGTTTGCTAACCGATTCCTCTGGCTCACCGCTATTAAATCTCGTGCGGCTTGGACAAAAGTGATGCGTTCCTGTAAAATCGTGAAGCAACATTAGAAAGAGAAGGGAATGGACGGGGTCATAACGAGGAAGAAGCTTTCCAGCATACCTTCAAACTAGGGTCAAGATCAAACCGTTGTTGTTCGGCAGCAGCGCGTGTGTGCTCCGCCATTTTTGCCTGCAAGGCTGAGACTACTTGACCAATCATGGTCTCGCATGATCTCTCAAACGAAGGCAGGTCCTCAATTATGGAGGCAGCATCCCTCTAAATTTTATAAAAGACATATGTAAGAGAATCGATCTTGTTGGGAGATGTAAAAGAGAACTGTTTTCGCCAAGGTGAAGTCGAATTACCTTGAAGGATTGTCTGGCAGAGAACGGGATCTGAATCTGCTTTTCCTCGAGCTTTGAAATGAGTTGGTCAGCACGTGCGCTCTGGTATGCTCTCTGTTATATACAAGAATGAAGGAAAGGAAAAAAACAGTTATCAAATCCATACAACAAGGAATGGAATAGGCTTATTAAATAATAAAATTCTAACCAAGGACTGTGTGAATGAAGAAGACACAGCTTCTTCCAAAGGTGATGTCAGTGCGTGTAATGCTTCTGGAGAGGGCATCATCGCTTTCCACATTGTTGGCCCTAAATTCTTGGTGATTAAGCTTGTAAGTACATTCTCCAATTGCTGTTGGAGGTCACGCATTGGATTTTCCTGACCAGCAGTCTCTTCTACGAAGCGGGCAAATAGAGCATCAGCATTTGACTTGGAGATCCTCTCAATCTCCGCAGCTAAAGCCCCTTCCACTCTTTGACCTTCTTCTTCGACGCTATGGTCAACGAGACTGAACAATCCTTCTTGCATCTCGTTCTGCGAAACCAATATCTGCAAAGGGAAGCAAAGTATCAGAAGAAAAAAAACAAAAGTATGTTCCAAAGAAATGTGTTCCAAGTCAGAACCTGATTCATCATATCTTTGATTGCAGATACAGCCTCCTCCACCTCCTCGATTTCTACTTCATTCACAAAGAATAAATGGAGAAAAGGACTTTGATGGAGGAAGATGTAGCTTCCACGTTGAGGACACTCCCCCTGCTTAACCACGATTCCAAGGTATTCGTTGTTCTTCTTCGTTGTCACCCTCGTCAGACCTCGAAAAGAAAAGAGGTAATCAGGTGAAAAAACAGAACTCAGAACACATAGAGCTTGAAGGATCTATCATCATCATCATCATCATCATCATCATAACGCACCAATAACGAAAAGTTATCATCGTCAAATCTGTTACGAAACAGAGACTCAACTTTCCCGAGGAAGGATCAATCATAACACAAATAAGGATCATCAGAACACGAAGAGCTTAACGGAGACGCTTTTAAGGATCATCATCATCTTACCGCTAAACTGAAGAAAGATTATCACTGTCAACATCACTTACGACGAAACAGAGAGACGCAAAGGATCATTTGAACAGGGAGAGCTTAACGCAGATACAACGAAGGATGAATCAAAAGTTGTTTCAACCATACCTGTTCCCACCATTTCGCTTCTGCTTGCTTCGCCTGGATGATGGAAGGAAGGAGAGAAGAGAAGTATGAGAGTGAGAAAGAGAGATTCTCTCTGGCGGGGATTTGAATCTGAACTCAATTCAATTGGACGGTTCAGATTTGAAACTGGATTTATTCAATTGTACGGCTCAGATTTCGCCACGTCGCCACGTCAGATTCATTAAACTGTGTCCTAGGTTTCAAGGAATGGGTCGCGTGTTCGAGATGGCTTTGACGCGTTTTGCTTCATTTTCTCTGATTTTAATTTAATGAATGTCAAATTACGATTTTACCCTCATCTTCAACCTCTTGCCTACGTTTTCAGATCTGTATTATCTTGTTCTTCATTCATGAAATAGACACTGATTTAGCTCTTGGTGGTCGTGTCCACTCGTTGCCTCCATCGTCGTCATCTTCTTCCTCAATCCAAGCCGTATCATCCAACGGTAAGAAAAGTTGATACCTTTCAACCTGATTTTAGCTCTAGCTTTCTGAAGATTCTTGCTTTGATTGAGAAAAAGAAGGTTCATTTCTCCGTTTCCTATATATTGATTTGTCAATTAAACATGTAGATGTTTTGTAATAAGATCAATGCTGTTTTTATGTAATGATACGACAACAGATAGGTGTTTGGCTTTTGTGTCTTGTCTGATGTTTGTACTGTGATGTTTAATCTACAGCCAGCGAAGCTCAGAGTCCTCAAAAGGTCTTTGAACGAGGTGGCTCTTTCTTGGCTGGGAATTTGTCTTTTAATAGGGCGAGAGTGTCCTTGGAAGGACTAAATCCAGTAAGAACAATATAATTTCGTCCTTTATATGCTTCTGTTTAACCTTTTCTGAGTCAATGCGTCTGATTTTTGGTTTGTCTGCAGCCCCCTGCCTACAAAGAGCCTTTAATGACTATTCCAGGAAGCCACCCGATTGTGCAGCATGAGATTTTGAATAATAAAAAGCAAATCTTAACCAAGGTGAAATAACTTTTTTGAATGCTCTTTTGGTAAGACTACCTTTGATAGACTTATGAAAGGGTCGATTATATCTGCTGTTTTTTTTTTCTTTTGCAGGACGCAGGTGACTCAGTGAAACTATGGGATATAACTAAGGGTGTTGTGGTAGAGGACTATGGGAAGGTCTCTGTGAAACTTACGCTTCTTATTTGAGTTTCTGATATATTGTATGTACATGCTGCTGTAATCGTGAAATTATATGTTTCCATGTTTGCAGATATCATTTGAAGAGAAGAAAGAAGAACTGTTTGAAATGGTAAGTCGCTTTGATACATTTTCAAAGATTATGATACTTTTTCTTTAGTGAGACTAACAGATTTATGTAACTTTATGATATGTTTTCAGGTAAGCATTCCATCATGGTTTACAGTGGATACACGACTTGGATGCTTATCACTACATTTGGAGACTCCACAATGCTTCTCTGCTGAGATGTATTCAGCAAGTGAAACAATACCTCGAGGAGAGACTGTTGAGAGGTGGGAAGAAACGAACTAAAGAGAGGAGGCGAGTGGTTGTTCTCCATCTCCCTGCGTATACACAACAGGCAAGCTGCAGAGTGACACCTGCTTGAACCCTAAAACACGAAAATCCGACTCTCCAGGATCAAACGAAGACGATGAGAAGCAACAAGTGATCCTCTTCACACCCAAAAAGCAACCTGAATCGTCCGAGGAAGCTGCAAATTCACAATCATTAACGTTGGATCAAATCAAAATTGACCAAGAGAGATATTGAGAAGAAAAAGAAAAAAACCTTTAATTCCGAAGAGTATACTACTGATCAAGCCGTGGCGGAGTATGTATTGATAATTCTCTCCTAAAACGATTTTGAGTATTGTTTTGATACCTCACTCACTTTCGTATGTATCGATAATTCTTAAATTCCAATTACTTCTCTTTTGTATTTTTGTTGAGTAGTACGGTAGTATGTCTTAATTTTATGGAAAAACATAAATCGTTTATACACCAATATGGCCCATGGACGAAAGCAAAGCCTTTTAGCGACTTCCTGATTGCCTTACAAGCCTATATAGCCAATGATGATTTAGTGTTCAAGATATTGGGCTGTGCACCAGCCATCTACCCGATTTGCTTTACAGTACTCAGTAATCCAAACTTAATTATACTTTTTTGTGAATAGATTTTGAATTTTTTTAACTCAAGATGAATACTATTTGAACTTTGAAGCTATAGAGAAAACAATATTTAATATTTTTTTGATTGATATATATGTATAGTGAAATATTATCTTCGTGGACATGATGATATGTGATAGTTATGAGTGGTGAAATAAATCGTTAACCATCAATTTCTTAGAAATTTTGATACATTTGAAATAAACAAGATAAGATAAGATAACATTATAGATTAATTACATCGATTTTAATTGATTCTTATAGATTTTCTATCTTGTTACAACAAATTATAGCCAAGTGTTTTGTTAAATGTAAGTAGTTTGATCAATCATATACCATAAATGTGTGTCTAATAGCTTCAGTGGGGAAGTATTAGGAGGAAAAGTCAATAAGTCAACGATGAACAGAGAAAGATAGAGGAAGAAAGTCCAACGGGGCGTACCCAAAAAACGTCTTAGACAGAAAGAGAGAGGAAAGAGCTAACTCATCATCTCTGACACTTCTTTTTGCATTCAAAACAAAATCATTATTTTTATTAATAAAGACTTTTCTCGAGAGAATAAATGTTTGGAGTTTTCATTATTAGCCAGCCAGCAGAGCCAATCTTATTTTCTATCGTTCTTCTGAGGGAATCTCCGTTTCCCCTCTCCATTTCGTAGGCTTTCTGGGACTGTGTTTACACAGATTTAAGCTCCATTTCTGTCTGCTTTTAAACAAAGAATAGCTAGAGCTGAGTGAGTGATTGATTGGTTTCTTTCTTGTTGGGTGTTTAAAATGGGAGCTTGTTTCAGTAATCAGATCAAAACAGATATTGCTTCCAGTACATGTGAGAGTCTTTCGTCACTTTCTTACCTTTCTCTTATTATTATTATTATTATTATTATTATTATTATATTGGAACATGGTGACAGAACATTTCAGTAAATTCTTTCACACTTTGCTTTTGTCCTGAACTAGAAAGCTTCTAGATTCAAACTTGGTTTCCTTTATTAGTAAGAAGAGTTCATTGGCTTTTGTGAAAATCTTGTAGGGCTAAGTTCGAAATTCATGAGTAGGGAAGGGAGCAAAGGCTCTGCTTCGGCTACTTCCTTCACTCATACGCTACGAACAGATGGCGAGATCTTGAAAAATGCTAATCTGAAGAGCTTTACCCTCAGTGAACTCAAGTCTGCAACTAGGAGCTTCAGGCCTGATAGCATGGTTGGTGAAGGTGGCTTTGGTTGCGTTTTCAAAGGATGGATCGATGAGACTTCCTTGTCTCCTTCCAGACCTGGGACCGGCATTGTCATTGCAGTGAAAAGACTTAACCAAGAAGGACTTCAAGGTCATCGAGAATGGCTGGTTAGTCAGTCACCTTTCCATCTCAAGTTACCTCACAAGAGTCCATTTCAAGTTCTTGAAACCTTTCTTTCATTACAGGCTGAGATCAATTACTTAGGACAGCTGGATCATCCTAACCTTGTGAAACTAATTGGATACTGCTTAGAGGAAGAGCAGAGGCTTCTTGTATACGAGTTCATGCCTCGCGGTAGTCTTGAGAATCACTTATTCAGAAGTAAGTTAATAATATCTCCCAAAGAGAAAGAAGAAGCTCATGACAGAGTGTGTATAATAATCTTTTTATCTGACTTCTCAAACAAAAAACAGGAGGAATATTCTTTCAGCCAATTTCATGGAACACACGAGTTCGAATGGCTCTTGGTGCAGCGAGAGGACTCGCTTTTCTTCACAATGCTCAACCTCAAGTTATATACCGAGACTTCAAAGCATCCAACATCTTGCTAGATTCGGTAAATATATACATGATTGATTGATGCTTTGTATAGTGTAGCTTTTGGATGCAGCCATCTTTACTGTTTCTCTCTCTCTATCTATCTGCAGAACTACAATGCCAAGCTTTCGGATTTCGGTTTGGCTAGGGATGGTCCAGAGGGTGACAATAGCCATGTCTCTACCAGAGTCGTGGGAACTCAAGGATACGCTGCTCCTGAGTATGTAGCTACCGGTATGTCTCTTCATTTTTTCCATTGCTGTTGTATCAATGCAAAGAAAGAACTCCATTACTGATTTTCATTCTTGTCAAATTTGGAAAGGTCATTTATCGGCAAAGAGTGATGTGTACAGCTTCGGGGTTGTGTTACTGGAGTTGTTATCAGGAAGACGAGCGATAGACAAGAACCAACCGGTGGGAGAACACAATCTAGTGGATTGGGCAAGACCTTACTTGACAAACAAAAGAAGGCTACTCCGAGTGATGGATCCTCGTCTCCAAGGTCAATACTCGCTAACCAGGGCTTTGAAAATTGCACTTGTTGCACTCGATTGCATATCCATAGATTCCAAGGTTAGACCGACCATGAACGATGTCGTCAAGACACTCGAAGAATTCCATGTCCAAAAGGAAACACCAAAAGAGCAGCAGAGTCTTCAACCCAGCAATGAGAGCAATAACAAGAAATCTCCACAAGCTGTGAACTATCCTAGGCCTTCAATTATGTAACAATCATAACATGTGTATAGACTCTTTTACCTTCTCTCTGCTTAGGTTGTTTTATAGTAAAAGGGTCTCTGTTTTGGCAAATGTAAGGGAGAGAAAGAAACAAAATTATAGGCTATGAACTTAGGTGCTCTTTCTTGGCATTTAAAAAAAAAAACACAAAGGTTTTGTTGCAATGTTCAAGTGTTTGTCGGATATAAAATGTTATAAGAAGACTAGAGGAAACAAAACAAGAAAAGGCAAAGAGGTAAGAGATCACAGCAGAGAATCAATCTTGTGGAGGTCAACGTCCTAAGAGAGCAACGCGATCAGACTGAACAGCTTGAGTGAGGTTGATGTCGAAAAGCTCGCAACGAATAGGCATCTCAATCTCATAGAAAGTAGGGGTGGGCAAAAAACCCAAACCGAACCGAACCGAACCAACCAAACCGAAGTTAAACCGAACCAAACCAAACCATGCTCTTTATGTAACCCAATTGGTTCATGTTTTACTCAACCCGAACGGTTTGGTTTGGTTTGGGTTTAAACCGAACCAAACCGATAATCCAATATATATATATAGTAAAAATATATATGATATATATATATACAGTGAAACCTCTATAAATTAATAATGTTGGGACTACACCAAAACTATAATTTTTTATTAATTTATAGAGATTATTAATTTATCGAGATACTAATTGAACCAAAAACTCAATTTGGGACTATGAAATTATATTAATTAGTAGAGATATTAATCTATCGATTATTAATTTAAAGAGGTTATACTGTATATATATCAACATATTGTAAATTTTAGTTAAAGTTTCGTTTTTTATTTTTCATAACTTCCATATCTTTAAAAAAAATTATAAATATGATTCAAATAATACTATTATATATAAAATCATGTAGCATAAGTTTTTATATTCTCACTATATCGTTTATGAGTTGATTATTTTTTAATAAAAGTATAAAACTGATGCCTTCATATTTTATAACCAATCCGAACTACACCGAACCAAACTAGACCATAATAATGTAAACCAATCTAAATCTAAACCAAACCGAACTGAACCGAACCGAATTAAACCCAAACCGAACCCAAACCAAAACTACTTTGGTTTTAATTGGTTTGAGTTTTATAAAATCCAAATTACCCAAACCAAACCGAATCCAAACCGAACCCGGAACTAAACCGAAATGCCCACCCCTAATAGAAAGGGTTCTTCAAGACGTAGTCGGTGTAGAGTTCGTAAATGTATCTAAGGAGGCTCTTCATATGAGGAGTTCCAGGTTCACAAACCACAAAGAACTTTGTTCCTGAAGACATATATATATATATAAGAGAGAGAATCAACAATCAAGAGAAAGAAAGGCAGATGAGAGGATGTATTATATATAAAACCTGGGAGAGACTGGAAACAATGGAGATCAAAGGTATCGGCTTGGAGAAGCTCGATGCCAGAACAGCCATTAACAGGAGAAAGCTGCTGAGAAATGGCGTGCATCGAGTGCCATAAACTGGCTACTCTCAAGCTATCATTCGTGTCCATCCTTCCCTTCGTTCCACAATCCTGAACTTTCCCAAAACATACAACACAGATCTCTTGAAGTTACCGACAGAACATAACAAAAAGCAAATCCGACAAACGGATGTATGTTCTTAAAAATGTTGTCGGAAGCCAGATCAAAGCAAAAGGGTTCTTAAATCAGCTAATCAAAAACCCTAGCGTTCTCTTTTTCAGGCTTTCCTAGAAGAAATTGATGAATCCGGTGAAAATGAACATTAATTAGATTGTGATTCTCCAGCTAGACATGGAAAGTCGTACGTGATGCAGCAGCGAGATCGAGAAGAAGGGGATAGATAGTAAGTACCTTGTAAAATATCAAACCACCAGATTTGTTGATTATGTAAAGACTGTAGATCGCTGCCATTTTTCCCCCAAAAGATCCAGAACAACAAATCTCTCAGCGAGACGATCAAGACACTAAAAGGAGGAACTAGAAATGAATTTTTTTTTTTTTAATTTTCCTTAAAATGACGCCGTTTCACGTAGACGGTCTTTAGTTGAGCCACGTCAGCTTCCTTCTTCCGTTCACATTAAAGAAGAAAAGTAGTAATGTAAAACTAACGTCTCATAGAGGGCCACGTGAGCTTTTATGTTCAAGTTCCACCAAAACGATGTCGGTTAGTTACTCTCACCACCAACTACCAAACGACTGAAGAAAAGTATATAAAGGAGGAGGAGGAGCGAAGAAGAAGTAGAAATGGAAGAGGAGAAGCGACATTCAACGGTGGAGATCTCTGGATTACGCTTCACGTATCCAGGAATCGACGGCCATCCACCTCCGGGATCAAAACCGCTTATCGAGGATTTCTCTCTGAAGCTCAATTCGAGCGAACGGTATCTCCTCGTCGGATCCAATGGCGCCGGTACGTGAAAATTCGTTTATCTCTTTTTAAGGAGATTGAAATGCGTATATATAAGATCTGGAATTTGATTTTTTTTTTAAAAAGGGAAAACGACGATACTGAAGATATTGGGAGGGAAACACATGGTGGAGCCGCACATGGTTAGGGTTCTTGGTCGATCTGCGTTTCATGACACCGGTTTGACCTCTTCTGGTGATCTCTGCTATCTCGGCGGCGAGGTTTGCGATCCAATCTTCAATCTCGTGTTAATTTCTGATTTGTATGTTCGTTCTGGTTTTGAATTGGATTTAAATTATATATGATATTGCGTGTGTATTGCAGTGGAGGCGTGATGTGGCATTTGCAGGATTTGAAGTTCCGATTCAGATGGACATTTCTGCTGAGAAAATGATATTTGGAGTGGCTGGTATTGATCCTCAGAGAAGAGCTGAACTTATCAAGGTTTTGTTACAAATTTCATGCTCTTCACTTTCACATGCTTATTTCTTCTCTGTTACTTTTATTCATTACATTTTCAAGTTTCTTCATACATGTGGATAATACTGTCAATTAGCATTTGCCATAATGATCTTCCATCTTTGTCACATACTAAGCATCTCACGTGTCTATTATTCTGTGGTTTTTGTTTTACAAGCTGGAAATAATGAACCTTTCTTTTTTTGTTTAATCTAATGCATGTGATGCTATCTACCTAACCTTCCCGTTTAGTTTATTTGTGCTTGTCACACTCCTCACGTCTAGAGCATATGCTTTGGTCTTCTATCTTTCTCACATACCAAACTTGCTACGAGCACTTGAGCGTTCAAGTATCATCATTCTGCTTTTTCTTTCTGTTTAGTACTCTAATTGTGGTTGTTGGTTTAGGTGTTGGATATTGATATCTCATGGAGATTGCACAAGGTCTCTGATGGCCAGAGAAGACGCGTCCAGATTTGTATGGGACTCCTCAAGCCTTTCAAGGTATCTTTATTGTTACAACACAAACGCCCATATGTATGTGTCTGTGTTTGGAATAATGATTAAGAACCCCTTCTAATCCACCTTTCTTGGATCACCTACAGGTTCTCCTTTTGGATGAAATCACTGTTGATCTTGACGTTCTCGCCAGAGCCGATCTTTTGACATTTCTGAGAAAGGAATGCCAAGAACGAGGAGCTACCATTATCTACGCCACTCATATATTCGATGGTCTTGAGGATTGGCCTACTCACATTGTAATATAAAACCACACCATCCTTCTCTCTTTTTTTATCTGTTTTGCTCCTACACTACTAAAGAACAAACACATATAACACATCTTTCCATTGTTGTAGGTGTATGTAGCAAACGGGAAGTTGCAATTAGCTATGCCAATGGAGAAAGTGAAGGAAACAAGCAAGAAGTCGTTGATGAGAACTGTTGAGAGTTGGTTGAGGAAAGAAAGAGACGAGGAGCGGAAGACTAGGAGAGAAAGGAAAGCCAATGGCCTTCCTGAGTTCGAAACACGTGCTGAAGAAAGCCGTGTCACCGGTGATCCTGCTCGGATGCTCAACAATGGCTGGGCTGCCGGCAGACTTCACTCTACCATTGCAGGAGGTGAAGAGCATTTCGTCCTTAGCTCAAACAGAGTTCTCAGATAAGCATTCGAGGGACTCCAATGGAGCAAAAGGTCATAATAATATGTTCTTCTTTTTCTTTCTTTCTTTTACCACGAATAATACTTCTTTTTTTCTGTAACCGTTTGAGTGTTTGTTATTCTGAGATATGAATTTTATATTATTTTCTAGCTATATCTTAGTTTGGTAATGAGAAGGTCAAAGATTGAAGAAGTCAGAGAGAGTAAAAAATCCTCTTTATTATTGTGTGTAGTTAGTTGAGCTTTGTTAGTAAAGTAAAATTTATATTGTAATATCTCCATACCATTGAACTTCTCATTATATATAGAGAACAAATTTCATATCCATTTATCTCAATCTTTTTTTTTGTCATCCATTTATTTCAATCAAAACCAGTTTTTTTTTTTTGGACAAAGAAGAACTAATAAGTTCTTTTGCTTTAAATTCAGAACTAAGTTATTACATCTTCTATTTTTGGCCGACCATATATGTCATTACATTTTTTTGAATCATAACATCTCCCATCATAAGTAAATCAAGATATGTTTCTTTTGTTAAACAAAAGAGAAAGGGTATCGACCCAACAAACAAATAAGATGTCACATTTGAAGCCATGAGTGATTTTCTTACGTTCGTCTATTGCTTTATGTTCTCTTTGATGCTTTTACGATGAGAGAATAATATTTTAGGATTTATGATCACCAGCCTCCACTAAGTATCTTTAATCTTTCTTTTTGTAACATTCATTCAGGTAAACCAACCAAATAGACAGGCCAGAATGTATACATCTTTTGTTTTCGTACATGTTGATATATCTTTATCTTTTATCGCAACCTTTGGTTTGTGTATTGCTGCTTAAAGGAAACTGAAATATAGCAAAAAAGAACCTTGAAACGTTATTCGGATTCATATTGTTGGCCTCAGTTTAGATGAAAATTATTCATCTCTACCAGCCACATACAGTTTACCTAAACTAATTTTTCGTTTTGTGATTCTCAAAAGATAATCATACGATTATAGGTCGGTCGTAAACTTGTGATATTTGTACAGTTTTATTTTGCACATTATTTACAATTTTAAATATGCTCATTTAAATTGAATGGATGTATACTAACAAAGACCTCATCTAGAAATTTGGAAAAAAAAAAAAACTAAAGCCGCTGTTATTACATCACTGACTGATGCTATCTAAATAGGATGCATCTAGATGTTTGCATATGAAACATTATCATTGGATTAAACAATAAATTAATAAATAATAAGGTTACAAAATATCTATATATATAGACAAGTACATACATTATATACATTGGTTGGTCCATCAACTAAATCATCAGAATAAAAGATAAGATTCTGTAAAATCTGATGCACTATTTTATATTACTGTTGGTTATTTATCTGATAAAACTCTGATCGCAGATTGCACGTGATGATGGTGCAATGCATTTACATCACATGACATCACATGAATTTTATTCTCAATTTAATTCATCACCTCTACGTGCTAAAAATACTAATGGTACACGTATATCACGGGATTCTGGACAATATAAAGCTAGAGGGCTCTATGCGTATAGGTTTGGCTGATCAAAGTATAGTGACATTAACTTATAATGATAAGGAACGGTTGTATGAAAGGCGGAGAGAATATAACTTGATGATACTTTTTAAAAACGAATGTGAAGTTCGGATACTTTTAAATGGCTAAACAGAACAAACCGATTTCCACACAAACGTAACCTTTTAACCAACATAATCAACCCATGCACACCACACTAATATAAGTATATCAAAACATTTAAGATAAGTAAATAGCCAATCATTCATTTATATAATATTTATTAATATCATATATTTATATACTTAATACAATCAGAGCGTAAAGGAGGGCTGCGGGCTACATTTATCTTTATCCCAACCCTTTCTTTCTGAAGCCGCTTCAGCCTCTCTCTACATAACCAAACAAGACACAACACACCCAACAAAGCCTAAACGTTTTAAAGTAAAACCTAACTTCCAAACCAAACAATCCCAATACTTTCCCTGAGAAAATAAGGGAAAGATGGCAAAACCCCAATTCCAAACCGTAACTAATATTAAAGACACGTAAATATATATATATAAGAAAGAGAGAGAGAAAAAAAGATAGCAAATATGTCTTCTGAAGAATTTTTTTGTTAATCTTCTAGAGATCAGACGCGGAAATTCTTGCCGGAGAAAGTCTGACCAAATTGCCAGTTACTGGGAACGATGTTGTTGGAGGTGGAGCTTCGACCATCTGAGGTTTTGACTCTGAAAGAAAGAGACTGGCCGACAAGAATTGCGTTGGATTGCCAGTTTTGTCCCCAATTCCGGCTTAGACCTAACCAACCTGTGTTGCTTCCTTTCACACTCACCATCTGGACGTTTCCGGCTCCAGCTACGTTAGTTACCAACACCAAGTTGAAGTACTTGGATCCATTGATCGTGAATCTTATACCACCCTTCTTCTTACATGGGACCCTGCAACACCACAAACAAATAAATTAAACATTCATCGCAATTCGTTTTATATCGAAACTCTAAACCCTGGAAAATTTTATGATTCCTTAGTTTCACGCAGACTGATTTTTTGGCAATTTTTAATGCCGACATAATTTTAAAATAAAATAAAAAATCGTAAGAGTATAGGTTAAATATAGACAGTTTTGAATATATAAATTTTACGTAACCTTCATGAAAGGAAAGTAAACTAATTAATACCACTAGAGTATTGTTCCACTAGTATGTTGTGACGACCCGACTCAGGTTTTGGGTTATGTGAATGGCCTGGCAGATGTATGGGGTGGGGTGAGGAAGTGTCGGGGGCTTTAGCTGACTTCAATGCAGAAAAAAATGGAAAAAATGTTTCTGAATCTTATGGGTCAGAGGCATTATTTAACAACCGACCTAGTAAATAAGTTACTTCAAAGATGATGTATGTATGAGGAGGGGATGACAAAAGAAAAGGTTAGGTTAAGTTGGTTAAATGATATGGCTTTAAAAAGGACTAAAAGACAGGAAAGGTGATTGCATCGACTCAACTAAAACAGTACGTTAATAGGAAAAAAAATCTTTATTGTTTGGTTTCCCTAGAAAAATTTAAACAAAGAAAAGCAACGCAACTTTCTCGGGAATACAAGATGAAAATGGAATAAAGAATACAGTGAACATGCCAAGGCTCTGAATATCTTCAAGCTCACAGATTCTTAGATTCGAGGTCCTAGACTCCTAGTACTATATAAAATGTAATCTCTAAAGTGTGAAGCAAAATAAACATCGTTATATTACTCAACTGAAAAAACTATATAATATATTAAGACTAAGTTTTTAAATATTGATTAAAGAAATATAAAAAGAGAGTGGACTAGATAGAGATGAAGATTTTTACCTGCGGTAAGAGACGGGGACAATACCGGCCCTATACTTAGCGATGGTTAGAAACATAGGCATGGCAAGATCAAAGTGCTCACGAGGAGGGTTACACCAACCACCATTATCGCTAGCTTGAGCAAAGTTAGGGGGACAGAAATTAGTTGCGGTGATAAGTATTGATGGGTTTCCTGGAAGACACCAGCCTGGATCATTGACACATTTGATCTCAAAGCAAGCTCCACAGCTCAAACCATTGTTGAACAAGGCAGTGCTTAAGGCAGCAGTGTTCACACCGTAACCTTGGCTATACAAGTTCCCGTACCCACACGCATGCACCACCTACAACAATTAATACAAAACCTTTTATGTTAAATGTCCCTACTCTGTGAATAGTGTATTGTTAAAAGAGGTGAGAGAGAGTACCCATAGTGCCGGAAGCATCAGCTTCTCCGTAGAAAGTGGCGTGAGCGTTGACCCAGGGACCTCCAGTGTAAACTCCGGGGATTCTGGCGTTCACTGTGGTCGCCACCAGAGCAGCAACCACCATTACTGTCATTATTTTTGCCGCCATATTTTTTCTTCGGTACGGAAAAAAAGTTTTGAGAAAAGAGAAAAAGTGTGTGAAGGAAGAGGAAGGTAGGGAGGCTACTTATGGAGGGAGAGATGCTGCTTCAAAATAGTTTGCGGCTATATATTATATTTAAAAATAAAATACATTCATTTTATAAAGTATTTTTTATGAATAAAACAACGAATTTGTCATTCCGCATTTCTTGCCTCGTGGATCTAATAAAAATATTTATATTATATTCCACCGAATTTGGTTTTTGTTTAAAAACTTCCACTTTCAGGAAAATAATTTCGTCTGGTAGATTTTTATTTTTGTCTGGTAGATTATTATTGAACTGTTTTAGAACATTTAAATTTTGAAAATTTCCCCCTTTAGTATTTTTATAGATACATATTTCATGATTTTATAAAAATTAATAATGAACAACTTTTTTAGGAGCTCAAGTGCTTAGAATGGATTTTTTTTTAAAGGTAGGAAATTTTATATATTAGAAAAAAAAATCTACGGCATTTTTTTATATAAGCCAAGACCCAAGAGGAAAGCAAACGCACGTGGTCCGCACATGGGTAGCTCATGCATTTTCCTTGGTCAATTTGCGAGTGGGCAATTGAGAATCCCACTGAACTAAATCCTGCGATCCGATTCGATCCAATTCATTTGATCATATTGCAATACTTTTATGTAAAAAGTGATCTAAGCTATCACTTGCTAACTAAATACGTAGTAGTATCAATGTATCATGTAATACGTTTGTTTCTTTACGGATTCGATCCAATTCATTTGATCATATTGCAATACGTTTGTTTCTTTACGGATGTTAAATGAGATTACTAGTGTCCGTATAAGTACACGGAAAATACGGTATCACATTTAACAGGGCCGTGCGTTGATGCAGTTGGGCTTCAACTGATTGCGGGTCCCCCTTTTCTTGTTCTACCACATACACACCGACGCATGCATACACTAATATACTAATTAAGTGATCTTCACAGAGTGAACGCATCCGATGTACAAGTTGAAGTGGGTAAGAAAATCACATGATTAGATGTGTTTGATCGATTGGAAGAAAATATATATGTATTTTTCTTCAAAAAGATAATGTATAGTGTAACTTCATCCTGACACGTAAATACTCAAAGAGAAAACACACAAGATTACATTAAATAAAATATACTAGATAAATGATTTGTTTACAATTAAAATTATTTTCACCAACCAAGGAAATTTCGAATCTCTCCATATTGTGTGGGGTATATATCATAGTTATAGAGGAATTTAAAAATATTAGACCACTATATCCATGTGGCTTCATTTATTGCAAGGAGTTTACATTTGCTTAACTTTATAAATAATTGTTCTCAAGGTACGTAAGCCATTACTCGTAGGGAACCCCATATATTTATATTTTACTACGTTACGTACACCATAAATGTTTTCATACTTTTGTTGGGTTTTTGTCGAGTTAACATATTGTATTTTAAATTCTAATTACACTGTTTTACTCATCGATCGAACGTAACTAAATGTAATTAAACAAGAAAGTGAATAGAAGTCAGAGATTTATTTCAAGTAAAAGTTCAAGAAGCACATGTGATTGTTTCCAAGAATGTTCACCTAGAAGTAATCATTTATGGCATTAGACGACAATTTATATGCTTTTATAGAAATTTATTAAATTGTTACTACATGTGAGTTAATTAGAAATCGTCTACCTAAAGGTTTGATGAAAAATTAGCAAAGATAAATGCATGTGCACTGTGCAGTTAATATTTTGCTAGGGTAGTTTTACAAGCTAAATTCTTAGATCACACTTCGTCCGTACCACTTGACATCGAGCACTAGTTTAGTGTTTCCCAATGCAGAATCGAAACCGCAATATTACTTTTTCTTGTTTTAATACTTCCAAGTTGGGTAAAATTTCATTAATCATTATCATAGTACTTTCAGTTTTATTTCAGAAAATATTTTTTTATAGTCTCAACTAAGAAACTATACATTGTTCCTATCTGTAGATGTGTTTATACATGGATAATTATTCTTACGTATATATCAAATTCTCAACTAGTCGGTGACCCGTATTAATGGTTAGAAAACATAATGAAGGAACATAGTAACATGAAAATATTCATTTCAATGTTTGTTGCTTCGCATTTAATTTTTGTTGATACGCTTATCTAATACACGACGTACATTTTCAGCATTTGACTTTTCTTCATATTCCACACCACGCGCAAACTGACCTCTCGGTACAATTTTTGACTTTGTAAATTATCATGGATACCTTCCTCCTAGAGTTAAGGGCTCAAAAATGTGAAGACCATATGATTAGATCCGACCTACCTTACGGTCCAAGCTACGTACTTGGCTATCAAGTTTGAGAGACTTTTTAAATCGATCAAATCCAAGACTGAAATAGTATTTTATTCACATTCCCATTTTTTTTTCTTATTATGGTCCATAGAACCAAAGCAAGTTACCTATATCGACTTACAACAACAGCATGTAAAACTGTATGAACCATAAAAGCGCGTACCATATGACCACTGTGTTTTTTATCTCCTAAAAGAAGACCATAGCTCGAGCCACCAAAGGAGGCGTCCTTCAGCAAGTTTCCTTATCACCAGAAGAGCAAAGTAGTGTTAATTATTCTGCTTAGGATGCAGAATCAGAAACCTCTCTGTGTTCACTGACCAAAGTTAGAATATAAATGGAGATGATCGATTACCTTATTTTGCAAAAAAACAAACTCTGTATCAGTTTCAGAGGCCTCTCACATGTTTGGAGAAACAGAGTTTTGATGGATTTGTCTGGGAACTAAGGTGTTGTTAACTCTCTAGAGAACTTCTTTGAGAAGAATAAGATCGTCGCGGGGATGGGCTTCTTCTACTCTAACTTCGACTTCATCTCCCACTTGTTTTCCTTCTGATACCCATGCGGTTGCTTGAAAACCCACCTGTAAACATTTTTACGGTTGAGTTAGTTTTAAATTAGCTTTTGTTGTATAATATAAAACGCTTATCCCGATATATATTTTTTTGGTTTTATCAAGCAATTACCTCAACCAATAAAAGGGATGCGATACGGTCTTTGACAAACCTCAAGATCAATGCAGTGTATTTTTTACCCTTTTGTTGTCTTCTGAGAAACTCTATTACCCAGTAACGAAGACCACTGTTGCATAGTTTTCTCACCACTCGGTTCTGCATGTTTACGGATGCTGCTATACCTTCTAGCTCACCAGCTGAAAATGGAAAATTGTCTCCTCCTCTAAGAAAAGCCTTGATCTGTAATTTCAACAACACGCTTTGCCAAATCACTTAATTGTTCCGTGTTCAAACAAAGGTTAAGGCAGAAATCAACCCATAGATATCCAAAATCATCTGATACCATGAGAGGGTGGGTGAAAACGGTTTACCTGGTAGTGTGCGGTAAGATCCATGTATCGACGAATGGGAGATGTGAACTGAACGTAACCAGGAATTCCGAGCACACCATGTCGAACAGGACATCTGAAATTCATTTCTGCAGCACGCATTACTTTGACAATCGATGCAGAACGTACAGGTCCTTCTGGAAGATGCGCAAATGCAGATGTATCAATATTTGACTGTGGCTGTCCTCTATATGGCAATGGAATATTGTGCTGAGACCCAAACGTTGCTATAACCTCCCCACAAAGTATCATCATTTCAAAGACAAGTCTCATTGCAGGGTCTGCCTGATTTTCTACATAGAGATTAATCAATGGTTCTGGATCTTCAGGATTCACCACTTTGATACGAGTTTCTAGAGTAGTTGTGTCCACTGCACCCTGTGTTAAACCAGAAAGAGGCAAGTATTACAAGAAATAAAAACAGAATCCAGTAAAAAAAATTAATGCCCAGAGAAGTTCTCTACCAAACGTTTTGGATTGAAAATGTTAGCCAAGATAAAACCATTAGCAAAACTATGGTTTTCCTTATGATAAGGTTTTGATGACAGACCACATAAAACTCAAGCCAACCTGCTCATGGCGCCATTGAGATCGGAGGAAAGCTGCTTCGGACAGCAATCTCAGTTCAACCTCCTCTTGGAGGTTCATGTGAAGCAGCTCAGCAGCACTTTCATATGTCAACATATAGGTCGGTCTGATGATTGAATTTTCTACCGAATATTCTGCAATGCTGTAACAATAAGTTGTAAGTATTCTTTTAGTTCTGAGTATTCCATAGATAAGAAATCAAGAGAAGGACAATGAATATTGAGTTACCTGCCATCAGAACGCAGGACAACAGACACGGAGACAGCATTGCATCTTTCTCCTTGTCTCAAACTCATTCCTTCCATGGCAAGTTTTTCTGGAAACATGGGATACGTAGCTGTAGGAAGAAAGACAGAAGTTCCCCTTCTCCTTGCCTCTCTAGAGCACGTACTAGTTAATCAGAATGACCCAGAAAAAAAATCTTATTGTAGTGATCAAAGATATGCATCGTACTTACCTGTCCACTTTGCTCCCAGGTGTAACATATCTAGCAGGATCAGCAACATGTATCCAGATCTTTATCCGTCCATCCTGCAATCTCGTTGCACTCAGGGCATCGTCAAGCTGCAGAAATTCCATGGAACCAGAAAGAATATTCACAGTTAAACGACATAGCATTCAGACTTGACTTTTCTAATCTAGACTTTGCAGAATGAAATATAAGAGACTTAAAAGTATTTACCTCATCAGCCTCATCAACATCAATTGCATATACCTTCAAGTGTGTGAGATCGATCCTCCTAGCCTAAACAAGGTTTGAGAGCAAGTGGGAATATTGAATCTTGGAGAATGATTGTCAACACTTTACGAAATCACCACTAATACGAGACAAAAAAAAATCCATATAACAAACATATCCAAGTGCAGGACAAAGTGCTCACCGCATCAAGATCAGATGACTCTGAAAGAAGAACTTCAGCAGCTTCAACAATTGCATCCGAGTGGTCGGTGGGGAGATTCAGCTTAAGGAGATCAAGATTGACATGTACAGGAAAATATCCAATATCTATGAGAAGGTTCAGTGCCGAGACAGCCGTTTTCTGTAATCCCATGGATTTTAAGATCTGTCATGAAGCAACCACAAAAATGCATTAGAAATCTTTGGAAGATGTAGCTTCACATGCGTATACAAGAGCTTAAAAATGCTAGCAGATATGAATATGGCTGACTCACCACTCCGGCCAATTTCCGTTGGTCAATGCTTGCCCATGCATCAATAGCATAAGCTTTAAGCGAGTCGATATTTTCTCGCACTTTATCATTAGCTAACCATGAAGATTTGGGGGGCTTAGTGTGACTAGGCGCGTTCTTGGCAGCCTTCAGCAACTGAATAAACTCCTGAAACTCTCTTTCTTCTGCCTCCTTCACACGTTGCCGACGTAAAAGCTCTTCCACCTACAAGAAGAAAAAAATCAACATCAGATTATCAGAGAATATAAGGTGGTCGAGCATCAATAACTATAAGAGTCAAAACCTCACAATCAAGATTTCTTTCATTAGTAACATATTATCAAGCCTGATAATAGCATAACTCAACGAACCAGGTCAAATCTCAGACATGCTCTCCAAATATTGTTACAAATTTCATCCATATAGAATTCTTTTACTTGATTTCAAAAATTCAAGGAAACTAAATGAAGCTCAGTATTACTTGATAAAACAAATATTGTTACACATTTCATCCACATAGAATTCTTTTACTTGATTTCACAAATCATGGAAACTAAATGAAGCTCAGCACTACTTGATAAAAAAAATGAAATCCTAACATCTAAGGATTGGAAGTCTTACACTACCAAGCATAGAAAGAAAGGGTATGGAGAACACCCTTCAAGTGACATAGATGAACCTATGAATACAGGGGAGAAAGTAATACCTGTTCAGTGCGGCGGGGGCTGTAGATTGATCGAGAACCTTTTGACTCCAATACAGAAAAGTATATCTCGTCTTTTGAGAGTAAAAAATGAGCACAATAGCTTTCGAGAGGATCTGAGCGACCATAAATAATCTGAAAATTAAAAAAGCATTGTCAAACGACCGGCCTCGTACCGCTGCATTCACTGAAAGATATGGTACCTCTGCTAACTCTTCTGGCGTCACAGGTTTGTTCTTCTCAAGCAACTCGACCCAAGCAAACTCAAGCAGTTGAGGATCCTGCATCAAAAATAATAACACTATAAGCTCATTCATATAACACGACAACCTCATCTTATTAGACTAGAACATCTAGAAAGAAGAAAAAAAAAGATATTTCAAAAAGCTTTGGCAATGTCATTAGCAGTACGTACCAAGTTATCCTGAGCCCTGTGGAGAAAATCAGTAAGTCCGGTATGGTCAAAATTATAAACACCAGGGACGATGTACGTAATTTGCTGGGGTTTGATGGAAGAAGAAACACCATTCTGCACAATTAAAGTTGCAATAAGTCAAATGATCTGCAAAGCACTGAACCGAGGTTAGAGAATGTTGTCCACCTGATCAAAGACCATCCAGTTCTTCTTGCCATCAGGTCTATGAGTGACAGCCAACAACACCCTTTCAGGGTCCTTCTTGAACTCCAGAAGCAAACCGGCCTCCAGTTCCTGGTTTACTAGCTTATCCTCAACTACCTCTCCGTAGCTTGTTAATTTCACTCTATAAATGTTTTCATCTTTTAATTTTTGAGTTCTATAGTTCAAGTTTTGCTGATTACACAGAAGAAGGCATAGTGAATGAAACGTACTTGACACTGGCGCGAACTCTGATTCGGCTTCGCTTCCCACTGCTGACTGATTCCAGCTCTTCGACGAGACTGTGAATGCAAGACGAGCAGCTCGGAGCATGGCCGCCACCGGTTTTTCGTCGGGGTAGTGGAAAACCGAACCCTAATTTCGAGAATTCTCGGAGATGAGACGCTCTGAGTCGCTGAATACGGTGGCGGAATGGAGAGACGGGAGGAGCGCCGCCGGTGGTGGCGGTGCGGATGAGGAAGCAACCGTTGATTGCTCTCACCGACATCATCGTCGTAGCTTCAGGTGAAGCCGCCACCGAACGCTATGGTGTAGTTCGATAACGGAAGCTTTGAACAAATCGTTCTCTCTGGTTCATGTGGCGATAGAAATGTAAGTGAAGCGGGTGACAGAAACGGTATATTCAAGTTTTGCCCCAACTTTCTTATTAAATCACAAATGTTCCCCTTATTTTAAATCTTATATTTTTGGCCCAACTCTTTTCAAATTTCGAAGAACGACCCTTATTTTATTGATTCTACTCATAGTGTACCCGGATATTTTATTTTAACTGGTTTGGTACATTACATCCCAAATGATACAGTAGCAACGAGAAGATAAAAGATTTTAAAAACGAGCGGTGACTTGAGAGAAGAGAGCCTTGAAGTCACTGGTGGGAGAACTGGTTCCCTCTGGTTTTGAGCCAAGATCAAAAGCTTTATTCTTAGCTTCTTCGAACAGCAATGCCTGTGTATAAAAAAAAGAAAAAAAAAACGATTGAAGAAATCAGGGCAAGAAAATGCAATAATTTGATTTTAGAAAACAAAGAAGCTGATGAACGAACGAACCTGAATGCAGACTTCAGCAACATCAGCCCTGGGGACGGTTTTAGTGTCTGTTTGAAGAAGCTCATCGTCTTTACCAACTAGGAGCTCTCGTGCACCTCCTTCTTTGTCTAGAAGTCCTCCCGCTCTATTTTCCATCAACAGACGAAGTTTGAGAAGCAAGGAAAACTTTTAAATGTGAGGTGGGTGAATTTTAATATCAATATAAAAAAGGGTCTTGTAGTTAAACGAACGGTTTTTTTTGTTTTTTTACCTGATTATTGTGTAAGGAGTTCCAGAATCAGCAAGGTACTGTTCAGCTTTCCTCTTCCAAACCTGAACACACATGGGGGTAGGTAACCCAAGGTTACTAGGCTCTTGTAAAGAAACCAAACTCATTTAGAAAATAAGAAAAACAGAGAGAATGTGTTAAGCAACCAGTATGTTCCCATTTCCCAGTTTGTTCAAAGGATGATCCGGATTTGTTCCACCCATGGACCCAACCAAGACAATATGCTTAACACCAGCAACCTTGGCTGTTCATAGAAGCAAGCTCACCAAAATAAGGCACTTGATACTTTTTTAACAAGACAAATACAAGTAACAAGAGAGGATGAACATACCAGCATCTATTTGGTTCTTCTGGCCAATCCAATCAACCTATACACACACATTTAAAAGAAAAAAATGCTGCAGCGAACACAAACCAAGCTCTGACATTTGAAGGATTGACAGTGTTCTTGTTAAATTACCTGTTCAGGGTACTGTCCATCATCGAAGATGAACTCAGGTCTTCCACCTTTAGTGGGGTCAAAACCAGGTTTCATCTTGGGGACAGCGCTAGTGAGAATCACAAGCGCATCGATCCCTTGAACAGCAGGGGTAATGCTATCAGCATCCCTTATATCACCAATGAAAACATCAGCTTCTCCTCCGATCTTCTCTTTCCCTTCAGGAGTTCTCACTAAACCCTTCCCCACAAACTTGTCTGACCTCTCCTTCAGCTTCTTGTACACAATCTGGCCTATCAATTCCCATTAAAACAATCATCATCAAGCTAAATAAACATCATCATCAATCATCACATGCACAGACGAGATTTTGTAACGTTTGAATCACAACGTTGGAACTATTTGGATCATAAGCCTCCGCTATGATCAACATAACATCACTAAACCCTAAAACCTTTCAGATTCTCATCTGGATTTCTCAGTAATAAACCTGAAAGAATCAAAAACTGAAGGCAAAAAGTGAGTACCTGTTCTGCCACTAGCGCCGGTAACGAGAACGGTGGGAAGGTTCGCCATTGAAGAAGAAACTCTCTCGATGCTCTCTATAATTTTCTCAAGACTCTCACTCAACCAAATTGACTTACTCTGAAGCCCATTAAAGAGCGTTTGGTGAGACGGAGAAGCGAGAGCATTAATGATCGTCAGATTTTAGACAGTTTTTTTTTGGTGTGCATGACATGTGTCAATTTGTTAGCGGTGTATATTACTGACACTCTTATTAATCTCTTTATTACATTTCGGGCCCAACTTCTATGTCTGTGTTCACTAATGGGCCAGATACGTTCATTTATTGGGTATCGATCATTTTGAAGATGTAACTACTTGCCGTTTTCTTCAGACTCCTCATCTGAACAACGACAAGTCTTTTTAGGGTGTGAAGGTTCATGTTCTTTCGTTTTCCCTTTTCAGCCATGAAACTATTTATTCTGTGCATATTCCGAGACAACTGTCACTGAACTGTCAACTCTGTCATGTGTATCTTAATAAAGCTATAAAAGATAAGAAAATCATACTCTCACTTAAATAATCTTTGCTCAGGCCAATATCAACTGATGACAGTCTAGTTTTCTAGACTAATATATTTATTTACTAATACAATAATCATATTGGATACGACTGTATCAACAAAATTTAGCATATAGTTGTTTTTTATAAAATAAAATAAAGTATATACGATCATAAATAATTACGTAGTGTAAAAAGAATATCAAATAATAATATGATGGTATGGTGAGATCTTATTAATTTCTAGAAAATGTATTTGTTTAATTTAAATTATTTGGATTAAATGTATTGACTAGTTTCATATTCCACTCGACTGGGAGATTTTTAGTTTATTTGTTTCTGTTGCAAACTAGATGAAGATTATTTCCTGCTTTTATTTAAATTTATAAACACGACTCGAAAAACAAAAATGACATAACGTCATTTGAAAAAAAGATTGAAAATGACAGTGGATGAAAATTAGGTACAACGGTGAAACAGTCCTACGCTGTGACAGGTGTCTCAACGGCGACCTTGCCTGAATATCCAACATCAGCTGATTTTCTGTCCGATTTCCATAACTCTGGTAACGCCTCCTTCATGTTGTGAATGTTTTCGAAGGCGTAATCTGCTCCTTTGACTTTGTTTGGTGCACCAACCTGAAAACAGCAACCTCAAGAGTCAACTACAAATTCGGTTTGATTAGTTTAGATTCCGGTTTGGTTTAACGAAAGCAATCATACCAGAACCGTGTCGAGACCAACGCGTTTTCCAGCTTGTACATTTCGGACACTGTCCTCAAAGAACAGCTGCGATGACAAATAAATAAAACTTTAATTTTGTTGTCCTCGTTTTTGAAATTCAGAAAACAAATATTTAAAATTCCGATTAGCTATACCGTTCGGTTAGGGTCAATATTGGCGATTTCGAGAGCTTTCTCAATAGCGGCTTCTGACGGTTTACACACGATAGGCGTTTTCGGAAGCAAACTAACCGGTTCAGACCGGTCGAAATGTCCAACGATATCAAAAATATCGGTATTTCCAGACACTGCGTTTGTGTGCGTCGGGTTAAGCGTTTCGAAACATATGATCCCTTCGAAACAATCCTCTAATCCCAGCCTCTTCAACGCCTTGACCGCGTGAACTCTATCCGCGTTCGTGAATATCTAAAAACGGAGGAAATGTTGCTTAACTATTTTCGTCATCAAAACTATAATAATGTATAGTGTATAGTATTTGATCAAATGTAACACGTACGACTTTGCGGAGAGGAAGGCTAAGCAAGAGGCTTCGAAGAACAGGGTCAGGTTTTATGTTGTCGTACGGTAAACGACCGTGGACGAAGCTATGATATTCATCGTAGTCAAAGTCATATCCGATCGCCTGAAACAAGAAGACGTATCGGGCTAATTAGGATGATACTAATAAAAAAAGTCTAAACAAAACTATAGAAATGATAATTGAATATATCGATCACGTACTCTAAGACCGGCCATTGTTGTTCCATAGTTCTTGTAGAGAAGATTAGACAATTCAACGATTTTGTCCTTCGGAATACCGAGTTCCTCGACCATATAATCTGTCGTACCGGAAAATAAAAACCAAATTTTAGAAATGAACTATTAAATATTGGATAAGTTGATAGTGAGACAGAGAAAGTTACCTTTGATGTTCTGCCCACACTCTCTTGCGATTCCGGTGCTAAGAGGATAAAGAGTATCGTCCAAATCTGTAGGGGAAGTTTTGATAAGTACTTGCCTACTTGGTCAAGAAACCATGTTTATGTAACTAGTTTTAAGTTAATTGGTTTATTCCGCTTAAGGGCGTACGTACCGAATAAGAGACAGTCGTACTTCTGCGTCGTTGTAAGTCCGTACCGGTTTTGGAACTCCATTCTCTGAAACAATTGGATCACAGGAAAAAAGTTCTTTAAATGGGTTATCGCTTTAAATAGAGTTTTGATTCTGAATCACAGAAATTACACACAAATAATTTTGTGAAATGAATGGACAAGGTTCCTCTGTGTCCTAAGAAAGTTGGGATAAGATTTTCTTGAGACGTGAACAGAGAGATTCAGCGAGTTACAGCCACTCCAAAATAATTATTAGTAGTATACATATACAGACAAAAGGGAATATGTCTATATATGTATGTATCATGTATGCATTTAGCATTAACACGTGTGTGGACAACACGATTAACTGATGTTGAGGAAAATAAAGATAAATTGTTTGTATTACTAAAATGACTAATCCTAGATGTATTAATCAAAGTAAAACGGTATAAACCTAGAGCTGACCCCGATGAAAAACATCGGGGAGTTTGCAAGCAAAAGAGAACCAACGAAATGTTCGTAGACACAATAAGAAAACAGGAGGTGTTGAAAAGATGATTTATTAGTAGTTCCAACCTTAAGCTTAGAACAGAAGCTGGCGGATGTAGAGAGAGAAAGAGCAGAGTATGTTAAGAGAGAGAAGGTGTGGGGGAGGGATATAGAGAGCCAGAGAAGGAGTTTATATAGGAAACTCCCTCCGGCTCTTTTCGATCATTAAAAGCTATTTGCATTTTTAAAAAAATCTATATGTTAACTTTTGAATTAATTATATTTTCCTCCTAACCAGTTTAGTTTAATTAAAACCGTGTGTCTCTAAGTTCTAGCGTACAAGTCAAATTAAGAGGATGACCACGCAATTCTTCTTTCTTTATGCGTGCTATTATATCAAAAGTTGCAACAATTATATGTATCATATGATTGTTTCACAGAAAGAAAGAACTCAAAAAGATAGATACTCAACATTATGGACTATAAAATATAATTTTCGTTTTCTATCAATGGAATCCAAGCTTGTATCTAGATGACTCGAGAACCTGTGGGAATAGCATTCCTTCGTTTATATATCTGCTTAATTTCTTCAGCCACCTAGCTTCTTCTATCATATATTTACAAATATAAATTACTTTAAATTAGTCTTTGAATTTTATTTCCGTTTTGGTCCAATAGTTTGGCCGTATGAGTAAGTAATACGTTCAACTTTGGATATTTGGATTTCGATTGTGGTATCATATGAATTCTTTTTTTTTTGTCAACTGTATCATATGAATTCAATATCGGTTGCCAACTATATAAGCTGTAAGACACCAAGTTGTTCCACCATCATGTGTATCTATGATAAACTTTGAGAAAGTTGGAAATATATACATAAATATGCAACAATTATTTAACGAAAACCAAACATTGTTTGTCTAGGTTGCATTCTGCAATTTACTAGTATATATACCACAAAGTAAACTAGTAGTATTATGTTGAAAATACGAAAATATTGTTGAAACTATATATGGTTATGTTTTTTCCTTTGGTTTCAATCAATAATTGCCTGATTGGATTTAATTATTTAAACAAGAAGATAGGATCAAAAGCCATCCTATCTCTTTGGTCCCAATTATTGAGGAGTTAAAACTCATCTAATCTTTTTTTATGACTTTCTATGCGTCTAGGTTCCTAGACCCAAGGACATCATATAGTCTAGAACTTGAGCACATGTGTCAAGGTCTCAAAAATTTGGAACTTTATGGACTCGCCAGATTATTATATATGGATCTGAATAGCTGGGACAAGATGAACGGACAATCATTTTGATCCATATATACACATATTATTAGCTAACCATTGGCTCCATATTATCGTCCATCAATTTAACTTAGCTACCTCGAAATTTTGTTAAGCTAAAAGCAATTACTTTTTGAATGGTAACTACAGTAGTTGAAAACTGAAAAGCTAAGTTTCGTGAGAATTTTTTAATTGGTAAACGATATACGTACCAACTGTTAAAAAATAGTGATGTTTTTCTTAACCGTGGTGTGATCTCAAATATTTTATAGGTTCAAAGATTGATCATCACAAAACCTATGAAAAAATCGGATTTTTTAGCTATTTAAAACATCCATGAATGGCCGATTTGAATCAAGGTGTCATAATTCATAGTTGTAAACTTTTTACCACCAGAAATGTGCTTGCAAAACTTATAGTAGTTTCCAAGTTTATGTGGAGTCATGCATTAGTTTCAAATACATAGAATATGTAATCATTATTGAAATCGCATTGAAATCAAAATAAATATTTTCAATTTGGCCATTATAAACATATTAAATGAAAAAAACAACTCGTTTATCCATATACATAAGAAATTAGTCTTATATTTGGTCTGAAATTTTTGGGCTTTTTTTTTGAATTTAAAAGAATTATATCCGGGTCAATGATGATAGAAGCCTAACTTCCGGGTAGAGGTACAGCCCACGAATAGACCTTCTCATGGGCATTCAAATGAGTCGAAAGCAATAACTCCTGGGCATTTTTTCGAATACTGATTTTGGAATATAGGCTAGCTCGATAATTCTATTGCATATCAAGGGATCATAACACTTCGTTTAGTTAATTGTGAGTGGGAACCGGGGAAATGGGAGTTGCATGCATGTCGCAAGCTTGAAGCCTAGTTTGTACCTATAAGAGCACCTCTAGCGATGTAAATACCCAACTAGTTTTTTAGTGATGAAAATTTTAAAATAATTTAGTTTTTATTTATTTTTGTGTTCTATAATAAGATGATTCAATTTAAGATAGACATATGTACTTATAAGTTTAAGATCAGTTCTTTAAATAACTCCTGCAAAAACTTTCTCTCGCACATTTTTTGTTTTTTAATTTTCTTTATTTTCTAAAATTGATTAAAAATTTCATCTACGAACATCATTATCCAGGATTTCTCAGGACGTGGTTTTTAGTTAAAAATTAAAAAAAATTATATTTCTTTAAGAATCTCGTCCTAAAAAATCTTGGATAATGATGCTTTAAAACTGCCGTTGGAGTTGGCCTTGAGGCTTTTAGCCCTCCATCTTAAAACATGATCTCCTTGACAATTGCCACGAGAAACACGAGCACGCTCAAATTTTATTTACTATTTATTATCTCAATTATTTCCTGGGTGTAATTTTTTAATATTTACCTTGGCTACCTATCGACCACGGAACTACTGGTTATTCGAATTAAAATTTTGAATATTTCGTTGACAAATGAATGTGAACATGTGATGCTCGTATGTATAGACTTAATAATATCTAAACTAGATATTGACCCGTGCGACCGCACGGGTATTAATTTTCTGTTTTAGTTTTTATTTATTTATATTAAATGATGTATTTGTAATACTTGATCGTTTTATATTGACTACGTTAGGGATGTGTATTTGGATACCCACTGATTCCGTTAAAATCCATTTGAGTTTGAGATTCCAGAGTTTAAAGATTTCAGCAACATTCAAATATTTATAAATTTTGGTTTCGGTTTGATTCGGATATTTCCGGGTTCGGTTCGAATACAAATAACCCGTTTGAATTATTTTAAAATTTTAAAAATTTATATATACTTTAAATTTCTCAAAACATATAAATTTGAGTAATGTAAGCCAAAATATCTAAATTAAAAATTAAAAAACAGGTTGAACTTCAATATTTGGATGAAGAATAAATATATATGTTAAATATTTTTGGTGTTTGATTATTGTTTATCTACTTTATATGTTTACTTTTGACTATTTTTTATATTTTCAAATAGTTTAGACAACTTTAAGTTGACAAAAAATAACAACTCTAAAATATCATTAATTGTTGAAGAATAAAAAAACAAAATACATTAATCTAACTAAAAAGACAAACATTAAAATAGGAAAGAAAAAAAAACACATTAATCTAACTGAAAAAGACAAACATTAAAATATGAAAGAAAAAGAAACACATTAATATAACTAAAAAGGACAAGCATTAAAATAGGAAACTCAAATTAATTCTTAGTGGCATAGAAGTGTAATTAAATTTGAACTATGGGTATTTTTATATGTGTACTTCTGTTTTAATAAGATAGATGACATGTGCATTGTGCATCAAAGTATAAAACTAAAATTGATAACTCTTTTTTTTTTAATTTGATAATTCTTAATGCATGCAATTTCGACAGTAAAGCTGTTTGTCTATCTCTGCCGCCGACGCCGGTGAACATTATAGCCCTGTTCGTTTCTGTAACGCGGCGACAGGCACGAGCGTCAAATATTCTAAAGGGAAAGTGGGAAGAAAAGTGAACGGAATTACTGTTTTTAGACGCAGAGGAGAGACGCAGAGGAGCGAGAATGAAGGAAAACAGCCGCTATTATTTATGGCGTCAACGGAATTTGCCGATTCCGTGTGTTTTTTGATCGCAGCGTCTGTCCTTCTCCCCCGAGCAACCATTAAAGATAAAAACAACGAAGAAATTTTAAACGCTGGTCGCAACCTCCGCGACAATGAAACGAACAGGCCTTATGTCACTTATGTCTAAAGACTATAGTTAAAACCTTAAGAGTACTTTACTTTGCCCAAAAAAAAAACCTTGGAGTACAATTCTCAGTTGTTAACGAGTACGAACCACACAAACCATACATAATAAATAGCTCAACTGCAACCAAACAAATAATCTTATTGATTTTATGCAATATAAATAAACTCTTCTATCATTCATTTTATTTCGCTGGTTGTTGGCTCCGGAAGAAATGTTACCTTGCCGGCTTTGTGTAATTGGTTATAAGCTTCAATATTAATCTATCAGATGACAAAAAAAAAAAAATCATTCATTTTATTTCATAATATAATATATCAATGCAGAAACTATCTAAACTATACTTTGTAGATAACCAGTTCGTAATGCTTGATTTAAGATTTAATTGTGAACACTCAAAGTAGCATTAGATATATGATTCTGGATTTAAATTTAAACCTTTTTTTTGCCAACACTGTGATACTCCATATATGCATTCCATCTTAGTATTATATACCAATATATATATATATTTCGAGAATCATTTAATGGTATGAACCCAAAGTTCACAAGTATCATTTGGTTATAATTTACAAGCGTCCCCGTATTACTAACTTTGAGAATTAATAATATATATTCAAGATACCATCGTATATAAAGGATTTTTATTTAAAATGATTTAATTATCTACTTTTTGACTTAATTTAATTATCTATTTGACAATATGTATTAAAAAATAGCTTATTCAATCGTGTTGAAATAAGAACAAAGTATTAAAGTTTTTTTTAGTATCAGATAACACCATTACCATTCGAATTTTTTTTTCTTTTGAAACTATCACAATTCGAAATTTTCTTTTCTTGTCTGATATAAACCATTCAAAATTTTCTTTACCCAAATTTGTATGAGAAAAAGACAAAAATAGCACTAGACCAAGTTTTTATCACAAAATAGCATCATAAGAAAAAAAATGGTCAAAATAAGTTTTATTGAAGAGTAAATATGCATTTATAACATTTAAGTTCATTAATCAAAGATTTAGGGTTTAGAGTTAAGGGGTGGAGTTTTAAGAATGTATTCAAATTTTTAAAAATAAAAAATAAAAATGAAAATTTTCAAAACAAAAAGATACTATTTTGGTTATTTTATTTTTTGAATGCTATTTTTGTGATAAAAACTTTAAAAAGTGTTATTTTAGAAATTTGCCCAATTTGCATCTATGTGTAGATTTATTTGTATTAACATTTATGAATTTGCCTATTTTATGAGAAATCACAGTTATGATCTTCCTATTCGTAACTTGTTTTTTTTATCAACCGTAACTAAGTTATTTTCACAAATTATGTTTTTCTTTTATCTATTAACTAAAACTTTTAAAAATCCAGAGAAATGTTATTCACCAAAAGCCAAGACGTGAATATAAGATACTGCAGTGCGAATATGTCTGAATATAATTATGTCATAAATATCTTTAGTTAATCGGAGAGGGAAATAAAATATGGGTAGTACACAATATTGGCCATATGATTGGTACTTCTGAAAAAGACAAGAGTCGAGAGTTAGAAGGAAACAACAGCTGTTTGCAATTCAGATTTTGACAATAAAGTATTTATATATATATAAAAGTGGCAAATAATTGGACTTTGTGGATCGTGAAGAAATACGAACGAAAAACATTAACGCAAGTGTCTTGATTAGAAACTTTGCTGTACCGTATACCTTTGAAGTTGTTAGAAATTTGTATGAAATTTCCTTTAATTATAAATACTTTACTATTTTCTGAATTACGTGTATAAAATGAAATACTGATTAGTGATTACTATGATTAAGATTAAAACCAGTGTTTTTGATATTGACTGATTCTAACTCTTTTTTAGGAGTGGTCAGAACGAGTTCTAACTCTTTTTTTCTCTCTCTCCGAACTGTTGCATTTATATTAAAAGCATCTAGTTGGCATTGATATTGACATCTTTGCGCTTTTAACTTTACCCTACTTGTATTTTGATTCTACGTTTCTGAGATTTAATGAATTGATAGCAATAGTTAATAATATTTTTTGTTGTTCTTGCTTAACATCAATTAGTGATGTCATTAGGTAAGTATATATATATATATATATATATATATCAATATCACAACTATCATCGCAATTTATATCCAATATAAAAAATAGAGAACGTATAAATTAGAAGAAACACTCCTTCTAACAAGAAAAAACCAGACCCTTCACACATAACGTATATATAAATAAAATGGAAATACACAAATAATTATAGAATAAATAAATAAACAATGTATCTGAAATCGCATATGACCCCAAGAGGTAAAGTTAATTGGATATAATACTAACTTTTGATTAAAACATATTTGAAAGTAATTAATTCGATCCGAATCTTATAGTACAACGATATACATTAAAAGTAATGTATTGCCGATGCATCCAATATACTCCAGTATACATATTCTCCATATTCAAATCCCGTTACTTATAAAAGATAAGTTTCTGGCTCAAACTCAAAGATATGGTAAGTCATTGGTAAAAGAGACAAAAATTGCAAGCACCAACAAATTTTCAAGAAATATAGATATTTTCTTATGAGATGACCCATCACGATTTCGTGCATGCAACACCAGTACATTTTCCTCGTTATATTATTTTATTTTATTGACATATTTACCTTGGTACGTTCACTATTAACTTTTAAAATCATTTGGATTGAATCTCTTTAATTATTATTTTTGTTGTTTTCTTACCTCTGATAATTGAATCTCTAAACGTATAATGTACAACAAACAGCAGGACTTGGGAGTCTAGAAGTATATATAGACGTATGACTATAACGTTTTGTTTGATAATGAAATTATTTAGTTTAACCGTAAAACCAACAGATACATACAATTACATTTCTGATAATCCTAAACGGCTACATCATAGAGAGTGTGATAGGCCATGCATCATGATCACAGATTCACATATAAGTTGACATTTCTGCGAAACTACAGATTGGGAAAAAAAAAATCCCTGACAACAAAGACATATGCAAGCAACTCTTTTTCCACATAAAATGTGTTTTATATATTTATTTGAATAAGTTAATATTTGTGTAAGAAACTTCGCTGTAGTAACAAACAAAGGATGTAGAACTTATACGAGGACCAATTAAACCAATGTTGAAACTAGAAGACCGAGTCAAGTGCGACGAATAGGAAGAAAAATAGATGACGACTAGTAACAACGAACACGCATCGGAGTTTTGTTTACTCATTGCCGGAGCTACCAGCAGATGGATAGGAAGAGCCTTTTGTCGCCTCCGGTAATGTTCAAAAAGGGGAACAAGCCCTTCCCGTTTAATATGATGGGCTTCTTGGGCCGGACAGGGAGGTAATCAAATAAGGTTGTTGACTTGAGTTAGACCGTTCGTTGAAATTTGTAGGTTTTTTCTTCATTCTACTCGTTTGGTTTCTTCATTCGTTTGAAGATTTATTTTTGTGGATTTTGTGGAGAGGTTCTCTAAAAGAGGCTAGCATTTATTTCTATTGATCTTTATATCCCAAAGGGCTTTCTTTGTGATATGTAGCTTGGGCTTTTTGTAAGTTAAGGACAAGAACCAAAAGGGTTTAGACCGCACGTGCGTCCCATGTGCGACACTCAGAGACTAGCGCGAAACCGGTTTTGATATCGGTTTAGATCGATTGGGTAAAGAACCTAAAAGTTTTGGGCTTTTGGCTTCAAAAAGATAATACTCTTTTAATTTATTAGTTTCCCGCGCAAAGGGACTTGTTGGGCAAGTTGGCGCCGCCACAGAAATGGAAATAATACGAAATAGAGTGAGATAAATTGATATTAAGAAATATTTAAAAGTGGAAAGAAAATATATAAAAAGATTAGTAATAATGATGGTAGAGCGTCTGAAACGGGTGTAGTGGGGTCACGCGCATCATAAATGTGATGCTATCAACTAATAATATGTGGCCACGTTAGCATATCCAGCTCATACTCAGCTGTGACAATCAATCTCAACCGTCCGTTTGATCTGGAAAGAGACGAAAACAGGAAAAGAGATTCGCCTTCTCTCTCTCTTTCCTTATTTTTTTTAATAAACTCCCTCCTAAATTTCAGAAATTTCGAAATGTTTTAAAAGGAAACCAAAAAATTTCAAGGTTTGATTTAATCTTATTTATTTATATTATAAATAAACAAGTAACCGCTTCTTCTCATACTTCAAAAGTTTTTCCGCCCTTTAAGATTTTGAAATCGAGAGAGGGAGTAAGCTAAGGAGGAGGATTGAAAGAGAGAGAGAGAGAGCGAAGAATGGGGGAGGAGGTGGTGGAGAGGACGAGTGAGATGGTGGAGGAAGGGTGTACGACGCCGAGAAGCACCAAGTATAGGATTCCGGTGTCGTTGGTTTGTCCTCCGCCGCCGAGGAAGAAATCAATGGTGGTGAGGAAACGAGATCCGCCGAAGAACGGTTATTTTCAGCCGCCGGATCTGGAGACTCTGTTCTATGCACGTCCTCGACGAGAAGCATGCGCTTAGATCTAGGCTTTGCTTTGCTTTGCTGTGTTGTTGTTTTTGTAGATACATGTTTCCCCATTTCACTGTAGTCTCTCTCGGAGACACTTTCATTTTCCCTTTTGTGTATCGAATTTGAGTTTTACTATATGCAAAAAAAAAAAGAAGAGATTCTCAGAATTCGAATTGTGTTTCTTTCCGCCAGGTTTTATTCAGCCAATAAACTGTGGTTTGCTTCTTTGGATTGTGTTTTTTTTAATTTGTTGAAGTTTGATTCGGAAACTCTGATTCTTTTATTGAGTGTCACTTACATTTTGGGGGAGAAAAAATAAGAAGTGAGAGTGTTTTAACGAATGAACAAGATAACTTCATAGCTTACAGAAGAACATTGTAAATGCAATATTGCTCTTAATTAGGATGTTTCTTCTAGATCAGAAACAAGGTTGACATATATTTACACAAACATTGCAGCGATTTGAGATCGATGTAGTAAGAGCCTTTCTTTTGTTACATCATAAGTGTTGAAAAATACTCCTCAAACTCTTTATCAATGGTTGGTTTCTTTGCTGTAGCTTCTTGCATATCTGCAATATGTACAAATGGTGACAATATCACACAACAAATAATTGTGATAGCTTTTTTTCGTTTTTTTGTTTTATACCTTGGTTGCTCACACTCCACCGTGCAGAAGAAAGAGTGTAAGAAGACCCTTGTAGATTTGAATCTTCACAGCCTAGAAGCTCTTCAACAGCAAACTCGGAACAAATGAACTCCACGTATTCTTCTGGTGTTTTGTCATTACCTTTGGAACAGCATTCTTCTATGCCAGATGCTGCGTAACCCGAACTCAAACTTGAACTTCCGGTTGAATAACAAGAGTCTTTAGCAGACATGCACACATATGCAGAAGAAGAGGTCTCATCTCCGTTTTTTGTGTCTTCCATAGCATTTGAACATTCCGCGGATTCTATATCTGAGGATGAACACGACCAATCAGGAAGAGAAGCTTGTTGCTGCTGCTCAAGGCAAAAGTGTTTAGCTAAGGGTAACAAGTCTGATTCTTCAGCTGGCAGTTTCCTCTTTCTTCTACTCGACTCAAATGACTCCTCCTCAGCAACCATCATCATTTCGCTGAGAGCCAATACCCGATTATTAAAAAGGTCGTAAGTTTCTTTCTACTACGTAAAGCAATCATAAGCTCTCTAACTAATAACCATAAAGGGTCCTATAGAAATTGCAATTTTATTACAGTTTTAAGAACAAAGCACGAAACAGGTTAGTCCAGAAACTAATAAATCTACAGTTAGTATATGAGTATAGAGAGGCTTTGCTTAAGATTTCAAGTGCTCAAAGTTGCAGTTTACTAAACACCAAACACACTTTACATCTAAAGCACAGTGAGGAAGATAGTATTTCGATTAGCAAGCAGAGAATCGGAGGAACTTGGAGCGATGTTTCAGATTCAAGATACGAGTTGTTGAAATCCAGTTTCCAATCTATACAGAGAAGATGTTTCAAATTGCAATTGTACAAAACATGAACAGAATAACTAAATAGATGACTGAGAAAATAAGATATATTTAGCTGATGCTTATGAGATGAAAAGAAAATAAAAAACCTATGATCCAGCGATGGCCTACTAGTCTCATCTGTATCCATGGTTTTTGAAGAAGATACCACCAGAAACCTAGTTTTGTTCTTGCTGGTGGCTGGTGCTAGTTGATGTTGGTGAAGTGATTATGATGTTCTGTGTCCGAATAATATCCAAAGAAGGAGAAAAGCAAACCCATGTTCTCAACCTAAAGCGACTGCAAATCACGGCCTGCGTGTGTGTTAGGACACGTTTAACTGCGCGTGAGCTAAGAATATTTTATATTTACACTAAAAGACAGTAAACCGCGTGCGGCTCCCACATGAGAGTGAGATTTACTGTGGGTCCTGACATCTAGAGAACACGTCAGCATCAGAAATTAAAACAGTTTCTAAACACAAGATTGGGCTTTTCGCCTTTTCTTTTGTTATTTGTATCATGTGGAGGCTATGTGGAGGCCTTTGTTTAGTAACTCCTATGTTAGGCTTTTGTTTGTAACTTTGTATCGAGTTTGGTCGGATTTCAGTCGGAGCGGTGGATCAGTTCGAAAATATCTTTTATTGATTGGAAGAGGTTTGGCGGTTTACAAATGAGAAAATAAATGATGAAAATAAGTTCGTGTTAAGCAAAACTAGCCGGAAAAATATAAGTCGGCTAATTGTAATTCTAGCCGCCAAGTATGTGTTTCTCTCTTGACATAGGTTACCTTGTTTTAATGGGATTTAACTCGATTGATTCAGTAGTCAAACCAACAAACTGACTGAGCTGGTTGTTTTTAGTCGTTGTTTCCAATCGGCTAAAAACAGTTTTGAACCGAGCCGACAAATCATCGTAAAATTAGCCGAGCTAAGTCACTTGTATCGATTTTGACAGGCCAAACCTATTATCTTATGAACGTTGTGGGAGGATGCAAATCCATCCCTACAGTTTTGTTCTTCTTTGGTTTTTCAATTTCGCCTTTCAAGTTTTACAAACAAGTCAGACGATAGAAACAAAAACTCATACAATAATACAACATTACTGATCTTGCTATACTTAATTTAGATATTTGAATGCATAAATATTGCATAGTACTCTCTAGAAAGAGGGAAAAATGTAATAAAAAGTAAGAAGCAAGCAATTTACTAGCACTCTAGAATCAGAGGGCTTAATCTTATACACACTATACAATTGCTATGGTGACCATTATATGTCATGGGACTCCAGATCATAGATCTTCTACTCGGGCAAACATAATCCAAATGCAGAACTTAATTGGACACAAAATATATAACACTGAACGTAACAATTTGGAGAGATACAATTCAAATACGTAAACAAGTCGCATATATTTGCTAAACGAGAACAAAAAGCTTCAAATTCTTACAATTGGCAAAAATCCAGACTGGACTATATTCGGTTTCATTTAGGCTTGTTTTCTAAAACCATAAAAAAAAAGCTGAACCGAATAGATATTTATAAACATAAACATACTCGATCCAGTAGTATACAACAAACACCTAATTTAAATCTCCATAAAATTTGCAGCCAGTATCATGTCATCTGGTCTGCTAATCTTGAGATGGCGGAGTAAGTACCACAACAACCACTCACCAACCCAAAGATTATAATGAATGTGCATAATCCGATCTGCACAAATAAACACACAGGAGATCGGCTTTAAGGCTTAATAAAATTCTCCAATAAAAGTAAACAACGTTAAGAGTAAACAACATATGTTCTTACTTGTGTGTTGGTTAATTTACCCTTGAGGATACTAAGGTAACATAGACATGGAAAGATGAGAGCCTGAAACGAAAACAAACATTATTCTTGGTGGGTTCTATCAATTTAAAATTTTTAGATCTCTCGATCAAAGAACTTACCACAAGCATTGCAAGGAACGATCCGATTAGTGCAGCCACAATCGCTGTAAATGAGAGAATTCGATCAGAGAAGCGCTATAATGAGATGCGTTTCTTGCATAGGAAGTTACATAGTTTAGCTTGGTATTTGGTTACTTGCTTATGATTTATGAAATTATATGGCAACAGAGATATATAGAAAACATTACCAAAGAAAGGAACTGAAAGAGCAACGACCAGAGTAGAGATGACTAGGATTGTTCTGAACAATATGGACACACCATGTGACCTCATCTTAGCCATTGGAATAAGTTCTTCGAGACTCAGAACGATTGGGGTGATTGTCAAAGCGTATTTTGTCATCGGTGTAACAATCTAAGAGATTGAGGTAAGCCAATTTTGATGATACATATATGTGTATATAGAGAGAATTAGATGAGAATGTTGATCTTACCGCAGTCCAGACCGCTAGTTTAGATGAAAGAAAGTGTTTAGGCATGTTCAACGTGAATTGTGATTCGAGCGCTTCACCAAACATGGTGTAACCGCAGACTGCTATAGATATGTATAAGACCGTACTGAAACCAAAACTGCATAAGAAAGAAGGATGTATTAGTATTATTAGGGTTTAGTGAGATACAAGTAAAGATGAGGCTTCTTGGGACTTACCAAATAACTAAAACAAGAGGAAACTTGGAAGGCTCTTTCATGGAAGAATAGATGTTTGGAAAAACCGAATGACCCGAGTACCCGAATCCGAAGATCCCTACAGCAACCGGTAAGTTACTGAAGTCCATAAGTTTTCCTGTTGCATGAAACCCGATTCCATCGACTGCACCGACCCAAAAGAGGCAGAAACCGAGCAAGACTGATGCCAAGACTCCTCCAACTAGACCAGAGATTGCAAAAAGGTCAATTACATTGAGCTAATCAAGCAAGCTAAAACAGAGAGATAACCGGGGGTGGGAGCAAACCTGAAAGGTAAGAAAGTAAGCTAAGGTCTTTAAGCCAGACCGTTGGAAGAACAAGAATAGTGGTTAAAACTGCAAAGGTTTGAGCAGAGTCTAGAGATAGCCCTGGGGTAATGCTCAATGAAATGTTTGGGAATAGTCCTGATAAGTTATCGCTCATCATGATTATATATTCCACACAAGCTGCCTATTTTTGGAAAACAAATTTTACAATTAACAAAACAATTGCTTGAAGAGTTTAAATAATATTGAACAACGGAGAGGCTGAAACTTACATACAACTCTATATACAGAAGGATCTGGCGCCGTTCAAGAAACATAGCAAGAACAAAAATTCAGGCTTCAGTTAAAAAAACAACATAATTTTTTAAAAAGAATTTTGATTTTGGAAAATGGAAACTGAAAACTTACGGAAATGATGCAGCGACCTGTAATGCCAAAGGCAGCTTGACCAATGTCAGGGTAAGTTTGAAGTCCAGGAGAACTTTCAAGACATCTTTTCAAGAGAATGCCTGTGTAGCAAGTGATGACTCCAAAGAAGGTGAGAATGAGCAAACCAAGCCATCCACTTTCTTTTATTGCATAAGGCATTGTTATTAATCCTAGTCCACACAGCACATTGGTCCCTGCCCAAAAGAATAAAAATAAAATAAAAATAGGGGTGATGGAGTGACATACTACGTGACAACATGTAAAACTATGACAAACATTCATTTATTTTTACCGTTGAGAATGGATTGAGAAACGGAGCAGAGATTAGATTGTGGTAAGGGAAGGTCGGTGACGGAGAGCTTGAGCTGAGATGGAAAATGTTGAGGTAATATGGTAGTATCTTCCTTGTCAGTAGGATCTGGTTGAGAGAGAAGAGGCTTGCTTGAGGAAGAAGAAAACGAATCGAAAAAAGAAGATTGTTGCTTCTTGTGAAAAGAAGAGCCTGATCTCCTGGAGAGGCTTCGAGGCATGAAACTCACCGAAGGTGGAGTCATTCCCGTCATTAAATCCATTGATCGTCTGAACAAACAACAATAAAAAAAAAATCATCTCAAGATTTGTAATTAATGATTTGTAAAAAAAAAGGATTTGTAATTAATGAGATAAATTTTGAACAAGAAAAAAAGAGAACAGAGGAGATTGTTCTCTTTTTACCGGTAACTCTGTGGCCATGGAGGATTTGGGACATCTGATAGATTGTTGTCTGAACGATTACGTGACAACGGAGAGGAGGTATCGGAATTTGCTTTCCGACCATCTCCATCGTGTTCATCGTCGGAGCAAGCAAGATCTGCTTGATTTTCCTCGTCATCTGTTAGAAAGGAATGGTCTCTGTCGTGTAAGAATTCTTCGTCGAGTTTCATCTTCTCACGATCTCAATGAAAATGCTGATGGAGAGATGTAAAATCGGGTTTTAGTGTTTCAGGCAGAGTCAAAAAGATTTCTTCTATATATGGGAACCATATCAATGGAGGTTAATAATATATTTAATGTTTTCTTTTAATATTTGTTTCTTTTTTTCATCTTCTTGCGGTGTAGAATCGATGATGACGATATTCTTCGTGTCCTATGAACTTCCAAAATAGGAATAATATATTTTAGATTTCCAGTTTGTTTTGTTGTTGACTAACTTCCAAATCTGTATTATCTATGGATGCAGGTGATACATGCAAACATACCGCTGTCCCATTTTCCAATATATTCTTCTGTTCATCATTCACCGTCGATTTATTTTCTAAATAGGTCTCGAATGGTAATGACCCGCTCCGGCCACGCACATGTTTTTTTTATCTATTTTATTCAAACATGACCATATTCTATCGATAAATATTATGTCTAATAATATACATTTTATTTATTTAAAAGATTATTTTATCAAAATAAATTAATATTAATATAAATATAGTTTTAAAAAAACTCAAAATTAAAATTAAAAATTTTAAAACAGTCAAAACAAAAATATATCCGTCCAGTCTTTGAAATGACGGATCATAATCTAGTTACTATTTAAATCACACTGTAGTTAAACCGCAGTTATCCTAAATATTACTATTCAGATCCATAATATCATTATAATTTTGATCCGTATTTTATTTTCTGTTAACCACTTTGATAAAATATACATAAATCTAAAATTCTTGTTAAAAAAAAAATAATCCTAACATTTTTTTATCCCTATATAACCTGTATACAACATATTTAACAAATATTCTTTTAATTAACATGATTAGTAAACTAATCTAAAATAGTATAATTTGTCTATTTTGACCCTTCTTTTATTATTTTAAATAATTTTAATGTCTTAAAACTGGATATATGTTTAATGATAACAAATATATTTGACAATATTTTGCTGACAAATATAATTTTTTCTCACAAATTCTCAGAAAATGTTTTGATTTTTTTTTTAAAAAATTAAGGATTTTATGCACATTAATAGATTGTTTGCTAAGAATTTTTTTACATATTCGGATATTTATGGAATATTTGTAATATTAATTTTATGTATCAAATTTTCATTTTAAAACATTTTAAATTTAATAAATTTTCATTATTATTTTAATAAAAATATAGATAGTATTTGGTTTTTTGTTTATAGAAAAAAATAATAAACTGCAAAACAATAATATTTTCAAAAGAATTTAATATATGAAAAATTTATAGTAGACATATTTTTAGAAAATTACTGCGAATATTTTTAGGAATATACCATCTCTAATACTCACACTTTTTCTCGGCTATCTAGTTTTTCTTCTCGAGAAAAATAATGAATATACTACGGATGAGATACTTTTGATTTTAGACAGGTTTTGATTGATCAATTTTGTCATTGAAACCATTAGAGAAGGTATATTCTTTTAGAAAAAAAGAGATGGTATTATTCTATTTACTTAGATACATATGTTTTTCTTAAATCAAATCTAGCAATTATAAAAGTTCTCCTTTCCGATTTATTTAACATAACGTCTTCCTGATTTGTTTGCTTAGTGTTTCTTTACATGGTTTGCTTGTTTTAGTGTTTGCTTATTTTCTTCTCAAATATTTTCTAGCCAAACCATCCCAAGCGATCTTCTCCGTGGTTTTCTGAAAAATTCGCTAAATTCACTAAATTCTGCACATGACGTTTTTTTATACAAAATCACCTGAACAACAACACACAGTTTGCGTGCATGTGATTAACAATCGCTGTGCAGACTTAACAGAGACTATCTCTTGCAGTTGCAGAGCATATAAGTTGAACAGCTCAAAACAATTGTATCTCAAAACAAAGCTATCGCGAATCGAACACACTCTTACGGTTTCAGAAAAACTTAGAGAGTATATATTACACAGAGAAGAAGATGAATGTGAAATAGCGGTTTGTATACTGATAATAATGAAGAAGAAGGAGTTAATTATTTTATTTATCAATCTGGTTAAGCTTGCCGAGGCCATTGCAGTTGGCGCAAACGATCTGAGCTTGATCCTTCCTTGCCGCGTTGGCCCTCAAAGTGGCTCCTCCCTTCCTCACGAATCCTGCCCCGTCACATTCCGGACACCTATACAATACCACAATAGCTTCTTTAGTTCAACATCTCTATTTCGGTTTACTACACCGGTTCAGTGTTTACTCAGGCTTTGTTAATTGTTTCCATTTGGCTAATCAATACAGATGACTTAGCTCGGTTTATCGTGAATCAATGGTGAACCAACTCTCTTAGAACCAAAACGATATGATACCAGAAAAGACAAAAGAGAGAGTGATTTACGTGTCGGTGCGTTTGAAGAGGATCGGAAAAGCTGTTCCGACAAGAGCAACGGCAGCGGCTCCGGCTATCAAATATACGGTTCCGTCAGAAGAGACATCACCGACAGCGGCAACAACTACGGAGGACGATCTCTTGTTTTTGGGAAGAGTCACATTGCTAGGTGATGAAGAAGGTCTCGATTGTTTCAGAAAGTTCGTCGATGACACGAACGTCGTCTGCATTGCCGGTGCCATCGCCATGATTCCCGATTTAAAAACCAACAAGTAATAATGCGATTTGATTTATATCGAACGCTTTGGAAATCAAGACGTGTCACTCTCTTGGTATGGATAACGTTTCAGTTCAGATTCTTGGGGTCTTCAGTTGTTTTCCTATCTGGATAAGGGGGGCCCCCTCTTAGATATTTCGAGCTGTTAATTGGGCCCAGTTAAGCCCATTTAGATATAAGGCCCATGTAACATTTGCTTTAGGATGGGTGGTAACTTTCAATCTTTCATTCAATAAACGAAAAGTAAAAACACAGATGAATGGAAGTCCTTTACTTGGGAGGACAGAAAGTGATGACGTAACGAGAAGCCCTACACTTGTACAAACTACTGGAATCATCAAACGCATAACTATAAGCTTTCGGACAAATCGCTTTAAACAGATTCGCGTATAGCGTCGGCTTACATGCCTTAGGATTCGCGTATTCACCGGTGCAACAATACTTGGCCGATCGCATCGCCAAGCAAGCGCTTTTACACCCTACGACTTTGCCATCTCTCTTCACTTCCAAAGCCGACGGACAACAAACGTTCAAATCTGCTTTACAAGCCGCCACGCCACATCCAACTCCCCCTCAGATTGGTTTCATCGACACGGGGAGGTTGAATCCGTCGACAAGGCTCACGTCGTAGAAATGAATCGGCGAGGACGATGAACCTAGTGTCATTTCCACGACGGTTGCTGGTGGAACACCGCCGGTTCCTTGGCAGTTGAGCGAGCCGCCGTTGCAATCTCCGGTTTGGCACGAGCCTTTGCCGTTTTGGTTGAAGATGCAGCCTTGTCGACCCCAAATGCGACCGGACCATTTATCCGGCACGTCTATGATGGTCTCTTCGCCGCTTCCTAAGTGGAATCCGCCGTTTCTAGGCGTGGTTTGGCCTCCGCCGCCGAGAATTCCTGGCCATATGCTCTCCCGGCAGTTGTTTACTAGTATAAGCTGCGCTCCATCTGCACATGAAAATAATATTTACACAAAATTAACAAAACCCATTTTTTTAAGACATTGAGGGGGGGGGGGACAAGAGATAACGTACCAGTGAAGGAAGATAAGAAGGCTGAGGTAGTGAGAAAGAGAAGGAAGAGAGTAGCATAATTCGCCATTGCTGTTGTTCTGTGTTTGTGTTATGGGGGATCTTTCACTCTCTAAAGTTTGCTCTTTTTATGGGTAATTTTCAATTATGATATAAATAAAGGAATAGGAGAAGGACGTGGTTGAGAAACTTGGGAATCAAGAGGTGAAGTGGATTTGTTGTATAAGGAACTGCCAAGTGCTAATCTTTTATAGACTGAGTCTTTAGTGGTGGGATTAGTGGGAAAGATAAAGATAAGAGAGAGAGAGAGAGATTTAAGGAGGCTTGATTGTGAGCCTTCTATATATCAGTACTTTATTTTTTTTCATTTTAAGAAGGGGTTAAAGAGAGAAAGCATGCTTAAAACAAATAAAATAATGGTTAAAAGTAAAGGTTAAGCTTCATAACCAAGTTAGCAGAAGACAAAAGTTTAATTTTACATTATATTTGTAATGTTTGTGACACAAACTTTGTGTATAAAACTCACTACTCGCTCGTTGTATTACCTACCTTTGCCACGACCTTTATCACTTTGTAGAATCAGCAAAAAGAGCATATATGCATTGCTTCGATGTGAGGATTTGCTTTCTTTTGAACACAGGGTATAGCTGCACAAAACAAATCATTACACTCTCTTTTTCATGATTTCTAAGATTTCGTTGTTTTTTTTTTGTTTAGGGGTATACTGCAAGAGATAGGTATTATAGGGACTACAAACCGAACATCCCATGGAATAAAAACACCTGGAATAATAAAATAAAAAATTTATTTTTAGGGAATTGGACCAATTAATTAAACCGGATAAAGTATAAGGCAAACCGATTGGAGTTAGACTACCGCGACGGAATGTAGAGCTCCGTGAGGTTCCGACAAAAGACAAAAAGAGTAAATAAGAATGATTCAGTCTGTTGCCAAGTGTGTAAGAGCAGCTACAGCCGCAACGATTCGCGGAACGCGAATGATGTTGCTATTCAGATGGTCAACTATACGCTCTTTCCCACGCTCGCTCTCTAAATTCAGGTTCTTTTTTTTTTTTAAATCCATCATCGAAATGGCAGGTGGTGCTTAAAACCCCAGTTAGTTTTCTGAGAGGTGTCAGTTTTGGAAAAGTGCAGGTGAATCATATGCTCTCAAGGTATGCTAGTGCTTGAACAGTGCCTTGGGACACAGCCGAACGATAGATCATCAGGCTTCTCCTCAAGATTCTAAAGCTACAGTCTTACTTGCTATGTCTGATCTTTTATACGAAAGGTTTCATCTTTTCTCTCTCTCTCTCTCTCTCTCTGTGTTATTAAAGAAAGCTTAAGACTTTATAAATAAACGTCTAGTGTTTGGACAGTGGGAACATTAGTGAGGCCTTTGAACGCCTCAAGCAAGTCATGTCTCTCTCACTCTCTTCCTTGTCTCTTCGAGGTTTTTCTCTTTTTTTTTCTCTTTGATATGTGTTTTCTTTCTAAAGGTTTTTGAGTCTTGAACTATCTTTTGTTGTGCAGTTGTTGCTCTGGAAGCTCTTGTTGGTCTGCTAATTCATTCTTCTGTGTGATTTTTTATTCCACTTTGCCTCCTTAATTAGCCTAATGGTAATTTTTCATTAGTTGCTGCCAGCCGAATCTTTGTTTGGAGGACTTGAGAACCATGGAATGTGCAAAGGTACACACTGACACTTTGTCTGTTTCTGTTAATCCGGAGTTAGCCCTTGTGTGTGGTGAAGCCTAACTACATTTGTATATAGGTAACGTTGCACTTTCTTATGGTGAGAATTCTTGCACGCCACTGGAAACTTTGAATTGGCAAAGGAGATGTATCAAAAGGCAATTCAAGGAGTGACAGACACCAAAGAGTCCATGTGTTCTTGTAACATGAATTTGAAAGCAGTCTCATTAGCAGCCACATTTGCTCTTGGCCAGCTCGAGTCACACATTGGGTAGGTCTTTGAGTTTGTGCACAAGGGTCCTCCTCGCTAGTTTAAAAATAGTACAATTTCAGGTTATATCATTAGTCTCTGTTTTTTTGTTTTGTTTTGCTATTTGTTAGAAACTTTGGCGATGCGGAGGAAACACTGACATGTGCGTTGACAAGGGCTGAGGAATATTACGGTACACTGTGGGGAGCGATTTTTTCTATTTTCCATCAGTTCGTTGATTAAAGCACAAGCCTAACAGTGATTATGTGCTTCTTCTTCTTCGGATCAGGACACAACCATCCTGTTGTTGGCGTGATTTTAACTGGAGTAGCTCTCATGTAACCGGAACAAGAAAGCAAAGCAAGAACGCTCGAGTTCTATCATGATTCAAGAGGTCAGAAGAAACATGTTAATTTCTTCACACAATTTATAACAACTTCTTTTTCATCTTAGACCTTTTTTATTTCATCTCAGGGACTCTTTAGAAGAGCATTGGCGCTCATGAAAGCACCTCCATTGGATTCAGAAGGTACCTTTCAAACGGAGGATTCTTGAACCTCAAGTTTTTTTTTAACGATTGTTCTCTCACCCGTTATACTATTCTGATATCTATAGGGATAATAAACATGGAAACTCAGGAAGTAATGGCTCTAGCAAGAGGTGGGAAAGATACAAAGCTTTTGCTCTGTTTTTGGGAGGGAAAATTAGCTAAATAAATGAAGTTGGAATTTTTGTTTGTGATTGGTGCAGGAGGGTATGCGGAGCTACTAGTGATTCAAGAGAAGAGAAAAAGCCAAGGAGAGAAGATGAAAACATGGGCTGAGTCTGCATGGAGAAACAGACGTATCTCTCTTTCAGAGGCATTGACTCCCTCCTCCGAGCCATTAGATAAAGTAGTAGCCATCATAGATACTCGCACCACTCGTGTCCTCTAACACACTTATCAGTGCTTCTGCAGAATCCCAAAACAAATATTAATTACATTTTTGATGTATTCTTAGTCTCTTTAGTTTTACAAATAAAGAGGTGTGTGTCGTTGTGTCTAGATTTTAACACATTACTGAGGAAGATCTTAGCCCTTTCCCAATCCCCTACCTTTTTTTACTGTTAGATAACATCTTACATAGTATTTCCGTCTCTCTCGCTGTGAACGACTCCACATATATACCGGAAATCGAAACCCCACCGTATCCATGGCTAATAAAAAGGAGAAATTGACCAGACTGATTTATAATTTTCGCATTCTCACACTCAAAAAAGGATTCTACTTTCACCACACACCACCAGTACCAATGTTTTACTGAAGTCAGCCTGCGGTTCTGGATATACAATTTACCTACTCGTCTCCATTCATTTTCTGCCACGTGTTGATACTTCACGCGATAATATGTGCATGCTCATAAACTACAGTTTATATTTTTTCAGCTTAGGTTTTCTCTCTCTGAAAACTGAGAAGTGAGTCAAAATCCCTAGAACTCAGCGTTGACCACCTTCCTCCCCCACGATGTCCGGCGTATCGGAGCCACCGCTGGTGCCTCCTGTTCCCCCTGACCTCTTCTTCCTCGTGCCTCCAGAATCTTCAGTTCCTCTGGCCCCTTCTTGTCCTGTTGTGAAGGATACGATTATGACGGAAGCCTCCGACAAAAACGTGGTCTCTTCACCGAGGGTTGATGCTTCCCCTAATCAGGTGGCTCCTTCCTCTGGTCTATCTGCTCCGGTAGCGGCTTCTGCAACAATTGTGACGGCTCCCATGGATGAAAATCAGCTTGGAGTTTCGTCGACACCACCGTCGGAGGGTAAAACCAAAGACTCTACTACTCAGAGCTCTGAGTTTAACTGGCTTAGTAGAACTAAAGCAACAAGAAAGTTCCCTCAATCCGACATCCCTGTAACGCAGTCTGATGAAGGAGTTCCACGGGTAAAGATTCCCAATGGAGTGTTTGAGAGAGGAGCTAAAGCTCATTCAGATTTCATAGTGGGAATCTTTTATGGCAATGCCCCTTCTTATGGAAAGATTTGGGGAGTTCTTAATTATCTATGGGGCAGAGATAAGAGAGTGACGATTCACAATCTCTCGAAAAATGCTTATCTGTTCCATATTCCATCGGTGGCTCTAAGGCAACGTATTCTCCAGCATGAACTATGGAGAGTTGGTGACTCGCCTTTCTTTGTAACGGAATGGAAAGCTTCATTTAGTATTGATCCTCCTTCACTCCAGCGGGCTCCGATATGGGCTACTCTGAATAAGGTTCCGTTTGATCTTCTTACGGATGAAGGTCTGGTAATCATTACTAAGCCGTTGGGAAAGATTGTAGATGCAAAACCTTTCTCAAGTGTTTCTTCAGTAGACGTGAAGGTGGTCGTCGATCTAACGGTTAAGCTCCCGGAAATGGTTGAGATTGAAAGAGAAAACGGGTTGGTAGATGTCTTAGAGGTGACTTACGCTTGGCTACCTCCACTTTGTCCGGTTTGCAAGGAGATCGGTCATAAAGCGAATTTCTGTCCCACTATTAAGCCCCAGTCGGAACATCAAACTAAAAATGGTGCTAAGAGTGGAGTAAGTAAATCTGGGAAATCTAAAAAATCTACTGGGAAAGCTACTGACAAGTCTAAAACTGAGGTTACAGGCAAGCAGAAACTAAGGGAAGATCAAACTCCTGAGCAAACTGTTCCAGTTAAATCTTGTTTTAAATCGGTCCTTACTGATTTGGATTCATCTGCTAGAGCTTCTTTGGTCTTTCAAAAGGTTGCTCCTTCTTGTTCTGTTGCTACACACTCTGGTGATCTTAATCCTGTGGAAGCTTCTTTTACCAAGTTGGCCTCTGTAGGAATAGATGCTTCTCCTCAGGATAATTTACAGTCACTATCTGAGGTTCACCAGGCTCCTTCCTCTGAGACTCAGTTGCAGTCTTCTCTTTTGGTTCCTGATCCCACTGCACCTGATCAGGAAACGCCTTTTCTTCCAGCAGTTAAGGCGGTTTCATTTAAGGCTGCGGATGTTTCTAACCAAAAAAATCTGGAGGTTGTTTCTTTTAATCCCTTTGCGGTTCTTGAGCAGGATGAAGATCCTTCTTCTCTTCAGGATGACTCTACTCTCTCTCTGGTGGTTTCTGTGCCGGTGAATAATCAGCCTATTCAATCTGAGCCAGTGAATAATCAGTCTGCTGCAACTGTGACAGTGATGAATCAGTCTGATCAAAATGTGATAAAGAATAATCAGTCTACTCCATCTCCGGTCTTGTCTAGAAACCAGAAAAGCAAGAAGAGGAAGCTGGCTAAAAGGTCCCCTGTCTCAGGTGGTTCGCCTCCCCTTATATTAGGGGATCGCAACCTCCATTAATTTTTTTTATGTCGGATACATTTTTTTGGAACGTGCGCGGCATCAACCACTTTTCGAAGCATATACCTCTGTCTTCGTGGATAAATAAAAGGAAAATTTGTTTTGGTGCTCTTTTGGAAACGCATGTTAGCGAGGATAATAGTGTATCTATTTTGTCGGTGTTGGGACCGGGTTGGAAGCTTATGGCTAACTATCAATTCTCTGATCTTGGTAAGGTGTGGTTTGTTTATAAAGATCCTATCAAGATCCAGTTTTTGTTTGCGGATGCTCAATCAATCACGGTTAAAGTTTCGCCTCCGGAAGCTCTTCCTTTCTTCTTCACGGCAGTTTATGCTTCTAATCTGTTAGAAGAACGTCAGCAGCTCTGGACCTCTTTAAGAGACACATCAGTATCTTTTGACCTGGCTTCCAGCCCATGGATGGTTTGTGGGGATTTTAATGAAATTTTGGATCCCAGAGAGACCTCTAACTCTTCTATTATTACTTCCACCAGAGCCATGAGGGAGTTTGGCTCGTGCTTATCAGACATCGGAGTGTTTGATCTGTCGTCGCAGGGACCTAAGTATACATGGTCGAACCATCGTCCTTCAGATCCCATTGGTAAAAAGATTGATAGATGCCTGGTGAATGATCTGTGGCAACTGTCTTATCCGAAAGGATTTTGCTCCTTTGAACCTCCGGAGTTTTCAGATCATACGCCATGTCATATTAGGCTTACCTCCACTAGGCCTTCTTTTGGGACCAGACCTTTTATGTTTCCAAGTTATCTGATAAAGCTCCCCTCGTTTGTTCCTACTATAAAAGAATGTTGGCTTCAGATAGGAGGACCTGCAGGAAATCTCACTGCCTTATGTTTCAAGCTTAAGCAGCTTAAAGCTCCCATTAAGTCTCTTTGTAAGGAAAACTTCAGTCAGATTGAGAGAAGAGTTCAGGAGGCAAAATCGACTTTAGATTCTCACCAACTGCAGTCGCTAAATTTTCCGTCTGAAGATAACTTAGCTATGGAGAAAGAGTCTCGGGAAGCATGGCTGTTTCTGCGTTTGGCAGAAGAAATGTTCTTCCGTCAGCGCTCGAGAATTAAATGGTTGGAAGCAGGGGATTTAAACACTCAGTTTTTTCACAGAATTACCATGGTCAGAAATGCTCTTAATGGGATTACCTATCTTCTGAGAGGTGATGGTTCAAGATCTCAGTCACTAAAAGAGGTTCATCAGATTGCAGCTGCTCATTTTGCGGGAATCTTATGCACCCTAAGGGGCTCCTATTGTATGTTTCTTCCGGAATATATGACAAGAGTTATCTTAACGGTCTGTACTCCGGCTCATCAGGATCTTCTCTCTGCTCCTGTCACGGCTGCCTTGATCAAAACGACGTTGTTCAAGCTCTCTCTTAATCGTACCCCTGGACCTGATGGTTTAACGGCTGAGTTTTTTAGAGCACTATGGAGCTTGCTAGGTGATGAAGTCTGTACGGTGATCTTGGACTTCTTCAAATCCAGGTTCATGCCTTCGGGACTTAATTCCACTTCTCTTATTTTGATCCCAAAAAGGCCAGGTGCGGATAATATACAAGATTTCAGGCCTATATCTTGTCTTAATACCTTATATAAGGTAATTTCCCGTATCTTGGCTGATAGATTGAAGGAGATTCTCCCAGATCTTGTGCTACCTAATCAAACGGGATTCATCAAAAATAGGCTGCTGCTAGAAAATGTTTTGCTAGCCTCTGAGGTGCTTAATGGTTATCAGAGAAAGAATAGATCACCGAGAATTGCGCTTAAGGTGGACATCTCTAAGGCATTTGATTCTGTCCGTTGGGATTTCCTACTTCAAACTCTCAAGGCTATGCAATTTCCTGCTGCTTTTGTTGACTGCATACGTGCGTGTATCACCACTCCGTCCTTCTCTCTGAGCATAAATGGGGTAACTTCTGGTTTCTTTAAAGGAAAAACAGGTTTGAGGCAGGGAGATCCGATTTCTCCGCTTCTATTTGCGGTGGTCATGAATGTCCTCTCTTATATGTTGAATCGGGCAGCTGAAGATGGTATTTTTGGCTATCACCCGGGTTGTGCGGGAACTAAGCTTACTCATCTTGCTTTTGCAGATGATTTATTAATTTTTATTGATGGTACAGAATCTTCCTTAGCAGGAGTCTTTACGGTTCTGTCCCAGTTTGAAAAATTCTCTGGGCTGGAAGTGAATATGTCAAAAACGTCTATGTTCTCCTCCGGTCTCTCTGCCCAGACGCAGCTCAACATATTAAATCGGTTTAGGCTCCGTTCCATACAGCTTCCGGTCCGATATCTGGGCTTGCCTCTCTGCTCCAAGAAACTCTCGGTTAGGGATTGTGATCCTTTACTTGCTCAGGTTCGAAGGAAGCTTAATGGCTGGATGAATCGCCATCTAAGTATGGCTGGTAGGCTGCAGCTTATTTCATCTACCATTCCGGGAATTATAGGTTTCTGGACATCTGCCTTTTGTATCCCTAAAAAGGTCTTAAAGATGATTCAGAGTCTTCTCTCTTCTTTCCTCTGGCATGGAACGCTTGGAAACACTTCTGCTAAGGTTGCTTGGGACTCTTTATGTTACCCGAAAGCTGAAGGAGGGTTGGGTATTAGATCTCTTACCTCATGGAACACGGTGTTCGGCATTAAGTTAATCTGGATGCTATATTTCCGTGCTGGTTCTATTTGGGTGGCTTGGGTCAGAGATAAATATCTTTCGACAGGTTCATTTTGGTCACTAAACTCGCGAAATTATTCCATCTCATGGACATTTCGTAGGCTATTAAAGTTAAGACACATTGCTTTGTCTTTTCTTCGTATCATGGTGCGAGGGGGGAGTGAAACTTACTTCTGGTTCGATCCTTGGACTCCCTTTGGGGTCTTGGTTGATTATTTGGGACCGTCGGGACCTTCGGATTTGGGAATCCCTCTGGATTCTCTGGTTTCTTCCATTACACAAGGTTCAGCTTGGACTCTAAGACCCGCAAGGTCGGAACGTCAAGTAAACCTTCATGTTTATCTCACTTCTTTTACTCCTTCTCCAGGAGCTGATGTTGCTATTTGGAAAGTTGGAGATACAATCACTGCTAAATTCTCTACGAAGAAAGTTTGGCAAGATTTGAGGAGGTCTAGGCCTTCAGTTTCGTGGGCGAGATTTGTTTGGAATCAGGCTATTATTCCCAAATTCAAGATTACTTCCTGGTTGTTTTTGCTTAATCGCAATCCAACTATGGATCGTTTGATCTCTTGGGGTCTGGATTTGGAGAATTGTTGTCTTCTTTGTGGAACTGCTCCAGAATCTAGAGACCATTTGTTTTTTCTATGTCCTTACTCCACTCTGGTTTGGAAAACAGTTACTGGAGCGCTTGGTATCACCACCCCTCCTCTTCAGTGGGATTCGGTTCTTCAATGGTTCGATGTAGTTACAACCAATCCCGATCGGTTGATTGCTATACTTCAAATATGGCACGGAACCATATATGCGTTATGGCAAGAGCGTAATGCACGGTATCATGATGGTCTTACTAAAGCTCATTGGATGTTATCTCGAGAAGTCATCAAACAAGCAAAGGACAAATCTACAGCTATGTGTAACTGTGGATCAGAACTTGGCTTGAGATTGGTGACTTTCTGGTCTGCGATTTAAGAAGTGCAGCAAGGCTATTGCTGTGCTCATTCAATTCACTTCCGTGGTGTCCAAAGCCATTGTGACCTTCTTCCTTTTCTTCTGTTTAAATTCCCTTGCATCTCTGTTTTAGTTTGCTGTTTGTTTCCCCCATTGTAAACTCTGTTTTAATTATTTCAATATGAAGGCCAGTTAAAAAAAAAAAAAAAAATGTGCATGCTGATAATTTCTGGATATTATTTTTTCCATTAGGATCGTCTTCATATCGGCAATAATTTGTTCAGTATCATGTCAAAAGTTACATTATATAACAACATTTCACTTTTATTGTCAAACATTAATAAATGGTACATGCCAGTTTACAGTTAACACAAAAAAATGTGGTATACTTTCTATTCATAAATGTGATAATTAATTAATTTGACGTAACAAAAGTCATTCTTTTTGCAGGACGATGCTCGTCTTCGTGATTATCTCTCTCTCTCTTCTTCTTCTTGTCGTCCGATCGTAAAATTTGAAAAATGGCAGAGAGATCTCCGACGTAATAAACAATGTTCATGTTCATAACCTCTCCTCTCTGCAACATACTCGCTAGACTCTTCACATCACCAACTTCTCTTCTCCAACCCTTTTCATGAACGTTTCGAGATTTCATAACAGTAACACATTTTGCAATATTCTCCTGCAATTATCCACGTAAAATAGTAAACCAAAATGTTTTATTTGTAGAAACTATATTGCAAATTATTATACCACTTCAAGTATTACCTTGTGTTCTTTTCCAAAGAGATTCATAACTTTTCCAAGGTTCTCTTCTCGAACTGCTTTCTCTTCTAACACATTCAACACAGCCGCAACCGCCACAACACTTGGTGTGTATGCAAGCACCTTCAAATCTGCATCCCCATTCAAAATTGATCATTCGCTTGGCATTAATATACTTTCTTCTCCAACAAGAAAACAAACTTTAAAATAAGACAATATCCATATGTGAGAATCTTCTTAATTACCGCATAAATCATCTAGCAAATGATCTGCGATTCGATTCCTCAATCTGTCTCCTCCTCCCATCCGGATTTTAGTGACAAGAATTTGCGAAAAAGAGAAACTCGTGACCGAGTTAACACGCCATTCTAGAGCCTTCAATACAATGAGTTCCATCTCAAGAACGGTCTTGTGGTGAAACATATGATTTAGCCCTTCCATCTGAAAGTCTTCAAGTGAAGGGGAAGACACTTCGTTAAATTTTGATGCGATCGACAATGAGGTTACTGCAACTAACTCTACCATCCACTTACTCCATTCCTACATTTATTACTCATTGTCGGATAAGCAGATGTTACATTGCAATGTTAAATTAATTATTTTAGAAATCCATTTACTTACATTGCAGCTAGTCGCATAGACGAACCGGTCAAAACAACTTGCGGCGGAGAAAATCGTTTCAAATGATAGATTCAAACGATTCCGTGTCTGAGAGAAAACAACAACAAAAAATCCCATCGTATTACTCATTAGAATGAACATGTTTCCAATATATACTTCCCACAAACAATTCATAAATATTACATTTGAGTAAAAAAAAATATGAACAAATCAGTCTATTCGAAAGCAGAATTAGACTTGTGGTGACCGATACAAAGAGTTATGTTATAAGAGTTAAGGTACCTGAATGAGCCATTGAAATGTTTGAAACCTAGCATCGGTTAACCTCTTAGAAACAAGAAACTCAATAAACTTGTCTCCGTGATTACTGAAACGCAATTCTTTCTCCAAATCCATAGAAATAGCTTCCTCTACCGTTGCTGCATCCAGGGCTGGAGACATTTCCACGTGATCATCGCGAATATTCAAGCGGAAGTTTGGTAAAGGCCCCGGAGTCGAAGGACCCGACAGCCATGACTCCTCGCACAGTAGATTATCCATCGGAACCGGTTCGTTAAACCGGTTTGTATTCAGTTTTTCTTTTCACTCTGAAAACAGTGTTATGAAACGAATGAGATAAAGTGACCTATGTATATATATATGGAGAGAGAGACAAAGAGATGGTCGTGGAGAAGAACATGGGAAGTTATGGAAGACAGTTAAAAGGATTAAGAAGATACGTCGGTTAAACCATAAGAAGGTGCGTTGGTTTAGGTGTTTGTGTAAGAGATTATATTTAACACGAGCTACGCTTGTTTTGTCAAACCGGGTTAAACCGGATATAAGTCAGTAATTAGTTTTTTTTTTTTTGAACACCGAAGTCAGTAATTAGTTATCATCGCCTTTAGCTAACAAAACACGTACGAAATAAATACAAAATCCAAAGAGTGAGAATTCTTAGGTTATTCAACTATGAATTTATAAATACTTTATGCGCATTTATATCTTTGAAGTTATTCAACTATGTATTTAGACAATTTCTTAATTACTGCTATTTTGTAAATACTATTTCTATGTTCTTGATTAAAAGTGTGAGTTACTATTTTTATGTTCTTGATTACATGTTTAATTACAGTTATTTAACTCTTTAATGATTTAAAAAAAAACTCTTTAATGATTTTGCACTCACAAATCTTTCTTATTTAAGACAATAAATGTTTTTAGTTTCAAATTAGTATAGCTGTTTTTGAATATCTACAATCAATCAATTCATTTATTTCTTATTTATTGATTTTGCACTCATGAATCTATTTTTAAGACAGTATATGTTATATATATTTCAAATAAATATATAAAATGTGTTATAGTTTGTATCAAAGATATTATATAAAAATAGCTTGGATTTAATTTGAGACTGTATATTGTTTCCAAAATTTATTAATTAGCTTTGCATGTTTGTTTATGTATAAAGATTTTTGGCTATAAATCTTACATGTTTCACACTAGAGAAGAAATTAAATATATGTATACATTTTTTACTTTAAGCTGGAAAAAGATAGCATTTTATTTATTTATTGAGTGGAGATAGTTGCAAAGGGTATAATAAGAAGAGGTCGTTCCACATGAAACGCGGTAAATGCTTTCTACCCAATTGGTGAACTGATTATCTTTCATAGAGAGTTCATGTTACAAAAACGTGTAAAAAAGTAAATGTTCCAGAGAAGACAAATATATATATGGGTACAGTGTTTCTTAACCATAAATTCTTAACCAACCTCGTGAGTCCACGACCTTTGCGTAATTACCTCTACCAATGACAGCAAATACATTACTATTGTAAATTTGTTTATATTTATTTTTTGCGCACCAACTTCCTCATTTTTTCTGTTACAAACTAAGATATTATTATTTGATATGTTGTTCTTTCATTATTTGGTAATTGAAAACGTTAGCGGAGCGACAAGAAAAATATCATTCTTTGCTTTGGATTAGTTGCTTATGAACCAAGAAACTTCTCATTTTGCCTTTTCTACGTATACACGTTGTCTCCACTTAAGTCCATATTGTCGTTTGTAGAAACCTTTTGTACAACTAGATAGCGCTTATACGATAAGTATATATAATTATTTTTAATGGAAATATACAATAGGAATGGAGACTAGCTAATACTGTATCAAGAGATATCGAATGTGATTGCAGTTTTTTTGTTGTTGTTGTGACAAGCTTAAGGAGAGGTGTCTTGGAACTGCCAAGGGTTGAACTGGGTCGACTTCATATCAGTGTTAATCTCGGAGTTATTCGCTGCAGCGCGGTGCACCAAGTACTTACCATTGAATTGGTACACTTCGAGATCTCCCCATGGTGTGGGAGTGACTTCATCTGTTTCATCAAACCATTTCGGAACAAATGGTTGACCTGTCTGTTCTCGGGATCTCTTCTCAGCTCTTTGTCTCTCCTCTAGTCTGAGAAAAAAAAAAAAAAACAGGATTCCTATTAGTCTTTAACATTACTAATGGGATGATCATGACCAAAAAGCTTATTGTTTACCTGCTCTTTTCATAACCAGCTTTGGTCATATCGCCAGTGTCGAGGGCGTATCTATCAGGACGTAGACGTGAATCAGATGACAATAGCTTACTAGGGGCAGTGTCGAAGCTATTGACCTTGTGAGCAAAGTGTGTGTATTGGTATTTATCCTTCTTTGGAGCTTCAGCGACCTTCCATACCTGTGGTAATGTAACATAGTCTTAAGACTCGTAACAAAATATCTCTTTCTTTTTTTTGTCTGCTAAGAATAGAGATATTGACAAAACCTCTTCTAGTTTGGTGCATGTAAGCGGTTCGCCTTCAATGTCACAAGCCTGATAACTCAAGGACTCGTTCCATTTACCGGTCACTAGTATCTTGGGCTCTTCAGCTGAGTTATACACGTATCCATCCACCTCATAACGGCCAGATCTGTCCATTAGGTCAAAATTTCAGCTCCAGTATTAGGCCAAATTAAACAAGTGTGATGAAGAAAGAAGATTTACCCAAACCAGCCACATGGTTGAAAGTAAAGCACCGCTTTGTCGCCAGTGGTAAGGTTGGTCATGATCATCTCTCCTGAAGAATCGACCCATGTTCGTCCAAAGATAAGGTTATGAGCCTTAGTCGGAGGAGGTACAAGATCAAGAACCACACCATCTCTTTTAAGTGTCACTCTTGTCCTATACGCACACATGGATACATTAGAAAATCTAAACATTTAAGTTACATTAGAGTAGCAGAAGTCACCAACCTTCCTACTGGGTAGAAGTCGATTGAATTGCCTAGTAATTTCGATTTCAGTTTTGAGGTGCAGTCGTAAGAGAAATGCTCGTTCTCTGCGTGAGCAGCACTCATTGGTGGATGATGGCTGACCTGAGGAAACAACAACGCCATTAATATATATATATTATTTAAGAGTTGTAAAGAAACGACTCACCTGTTCAGCTATAAAATTAATCCCATTATGGTTAGTCATCTCGTAAGTTTCACCGAGGATTGGATTGAATGGTTTCCATGTACGTTGGTAAGCATAATACACAGATATAGCCCATGTTGCTGTTGCGACATTTTATTTATTGAAATTAGCCACACAAGAACTAGAGGTACACATAGTTTAAACACACACAGGGAAGGAAAAGGAGAATGCGCATGTGCTTGCTTACATGCATATACCATGCGCATGTAAGGGTCTTGGGTTTTGTCAGCCATATCCAGCAGATGCGAGTATTCCATCAACTAATGAGGTTACAACAAAATGGGTAAAATAAATATACATAACCCTAATTCAGCTCAAAAAGAGCTTTCATGTAAATCTTTTTTTCTTTTTCATGTAAACGTAATCTAAGAACATTTACAAAACCTCTGCCATTTTTTGTAGCGTGGTCATGGGTTCAAAAATGATCACAGGAAGAGTCACCATAGATGTAATATCAGATCCTATGTACTTTTGCATCATCTTCCAGTATCCATCACGTTCCTGAGAGAATTGTGCCCAAAATTGAAACTCAGAGAGGGACGTTGATCTTTTCAAAGTTAATAATTATTATTACCATTCTGGTAACATCTTCTTTTTTCAGTAAGATGATAAATAAATAGCTGTATATACCTCTTGCTTCCATCTTCCTCTTCCTGCTTCCTCCTCTGCATCTTCTGTACTTCCATCTGGATTGATGACTTCTATCCCTTCATAGCCCATCAAACTGAGAAAAGAAACAAGCAAACATATCTCATCTACACAACACTGCTTTCTCCATAAAACACACACACACACACACACACAATCCTTATGCTTATTACCTGTTAACTGATTTCGTCATGACCGACCCGAAGTTGGTGATGGAAGAAGCAAGAGAGTTAAAAAAACCACCGCTGTTTTTTGAATCGTTGGGAGACATCACTTTCACCACCGCCGATTATAGAAACGAGACGAATGGCTCAACCTTAGGAAAAAATGTGAGCTTTTATGGAGAATGGTTCCTTACAAGGATGGGCAAAGAAGTTCGGTAATGAAAATGGGAGATCAACTATGGAGAAGGCGATAAGGAGACTTTGTGCTGGTCTTCCTTGACGGTTCTTTGATTTTCCACAAAGACTAGACTATTCGTGTTTACTTTTCTCGTATTCCTTTTGTGAAAAAGGCAGTGTTGTTAAAACCGGACCGGCAAGCGAATAGGATTTTTTTTTGGGTCATGGGTCAATATGGTTCGACCGGGTTTGATCCGGTTCGATCCGGGTTTGATTAGACTAAACTAAATTTAATGATATTTTGAATATGTATATTCTTACAAAAATAAAGATCATATCAAATAAAATATTTCAATAATCATAATGTTTAGAAACTTTTAAAAAGTAACAAACTAAAAATGTAACAAACTAAAAATGTAATAAAAATAATAGAACAATGTAATAGTCCAAATCTCAAATCAATAGAAAAAACATATTTAAATTTTATTCTCCGGGTTTTTGTCACTCCAAATCTTCATCATCTTTACAAAAATTATAGACAAATTAGTTAAAAATTTATACTATGAAATAAAATTAAAAATTATACCATGATTAAGTTCTTCAAAGCTAAGTTTTCAATTCTTAATATCTTCGAAACAAAAACAATACCTTGAGAAGTAGATACTTTGTGAGTTGCAGTCTTGCATAGATGTCAAAGACTCAAGAGAAAAATATGAGACAGCTTTACCTTATTAATCTGAATTCTATTTTTATTTTAAAAAGGAAATTTTAATTATTTTATTAATAAATTTTTGGTTTATACAAGAACTAGGGTTTATCCGGTTTGTTGGGTCGCCGGTTCACAGGCTTTTAACGGTTTAATATGGGTTTTTAACCGGTTCAATTATAGTTGGGTTTTGACATTAACCCAACCCGTATTTGTGTCCGGTTCGTGGTTGAATCTGGTCCGACCGCCGGTTCTGTCCGGGTTTAATAACACTGGAAAAACGGGAATATTAAACCGAAGTAGACCGGGTTCAATCGAAGTGCCTTGGATTCTTTGAGCCCAAAATACGAGCTCATATTCTAAATATTGGGTTTTTTCATAATGCAACGGCCCAAAAGTATACACTTCTATAAAGAATCAGCATTCTAAAGGTTTTTTTTGGGTTGAATGATACAACATTTAAAGGCATTTTAGTGTTAAAAATAATTTCTTGGAAATTCAACATGCATGTGAAACTCATAAAAGTTGATTCCACTTTAAAATATGTTTTATTCTCTGATTAACCATTTGTAAAAAAAAATTATGAATTGTGGTCCCTTTTAGCTTTGGGCCCTGTGGCAGTTGCACTGCTTATCCTCGTGCATAAGCTGGTCCTGACTCTACTTCTAAACTAATATAACAAAATGCCACGGAGTTTTCCTTTCATAACATTTAAAAGACTCAGCTTATTCTTTTATGCTTTCGTCAATTGTTTTCTCCATAGCTTGCAGTAACATTGGCTTTCTCCGTGTCTTCGCTTGTTTCGGTTTCTCCTTATAGTATGGAGAATTGAATTATTCTTCATTTGTTTGTAATTTTTTATCGATCTCATAATATGTTCTGAATTTTTTTCTTTAAAATAGAGTAATTCTATAATTAAAAAGTTGTTTTTATTCCAATGGTACCTATTTTAAAATAAAAATAAAATGATGAATAAAAAATAAAAAGATTACTCTATTTATAGAGTATACCCATTTTTACACTATTATCAAATGAAAATAGAATACCATTAGAGTATTTTTACTGCAAACTCTATTTTAAAGTGGAAAATCAAATGAAACTGGAAATACTCTTGTAACTCGCAAACATCATTTGACTATATGATCTAAACAAAAAGAAATTAACACACAGAACAAAGTTATTAGAACTAACTATATATTTCATAAATATTGTTCAGTAGAACTCACTTTACGCCCTTTTATATAATTGGACGCTAGTCTGGTTAAGCCTCTCCACAAACCAAATTTTTTCTAATGAGAGACTTCACTATTTATTTCTTCCTTGTTGTTCGTATTTGGCATCCGTAGCAAGAAAATCAGGAATTTGGAACATCGTAATAAGAAAAATATTCTCTTCTTTCACAGGAGATATTTGTTGATTGTCGCCGTTGAATTTCAAACCGCAAAATGGCGGTCCATCCGTTGCATTAATAAACTCATCTTCAGCCTTTTCGAATTTCTGCATTTTGGCGTAATTCAAACCTGAAGTTAACGCTTTATAGCTATTTGAGTAAAGCTTAAGACATTCTTCCAACAACTTTTTAGTAAGACTATTCTTATATTTTCTCTCTTTTATAATCTTCTCCACCATTCTTTTCACGTTCGTTAAGTTTGATATGGCGTTATTTGCTCCTACTATGGTCAAATCACCGAGATTTCTCACTTTCTGACTCTTCGGATTCTCTCTGAGAGATGCAATGCAAACTTTTTCGAAATCTGGAATCAAGTCCCCACCTGGAAACTTTGCACCTTTTTTGCATGATTTTTGAATCAAAGAATCTGCCACTTTGTTGGATGTGCAACCATTGAAAAGAAAAGCCAACACAATGAGGTACATCATTTTGTTTTTTTGAGACATCTTCATTGTGGTGTCGTATATTGTAACTTATGATCCCATATAAAAGCAAGCAAAAATCTAGTCACACGAGAGTAACCACATGTTATTTTTAGATGGCTCATGTTTCGCGTTGCCACTCCACTTGCTTTATTACCTTTTTTTGTGGGTCAAACTTAGTTTTCTAAGGATACATTAGATTAAATACCATGTTCTAATTATCGATAGTCTTAAACCCTACTATAATCTCTGTATATTTTGTACATCTCTTTATATTATGGGATATACATCATTGCCTAATATAGTATCAGAGTTGTAATCCTAACAGCCTAAAAAAGAATTATATGGCCGCCACCCTCTTTTATCTCCTCAGTACTTCTTCTTTTTCTTCTTCCTGCATTATCGACCACAGTGACGGACCCAGTACTAACTTTATGTGGGATCAATATCTGTTTAAGTAAAAAATTAATGTCAAAAAGAGGTCAAAAGAGAATCTAACTCGGTTTTTTGGAGATTCATTAAAAAGATATTACCATCTGACTACTAAATTTATATGAAATGTAAGCACAGATAAAAACTTTTTATTAAATATTTGTGGTGTCACTTGACCAATCCTTTCTTAGAGGATCCGTCCCTGATCAGCCATGTAAATCTCCACCACACTCACCATTGTCTTTTCTTCTCAACGTGAACATGATGAATGCTGTGACGCTTACAGCAACCAACTATCTCTCGTAGAATCGCCGAACTCATGCCTTGCTAGATGAATATGATTTAGTGAGCCAACTAGACGGCTCACACACTATGCCACATGCAACCATCACCACAGATTGAGTTGTGACTACAAACCTTGCATTAAAATGTCAATGGGATCAAACATTTTGTCCAACCATGATGCAAACTATGACTTCATTCAATATTGTGAGGCTAGTGGGTTGGTAATTTGATACAAAATTAATTTTAAATCAGCTATTTAAATATACTTAAGCTAACAATTACTTGTTCTTAGACTTTTCTATTCTACTTTAAAAATTCTTATTGGCTTATCGAGTAAAAATTGAATATCTTTTTCAGCAGAATGAGTATATTTCTTATAAAATTAATTTGTTTCTTTATATTCTATTTCAAGCTGAAGATTTCTTGTGTGTAAGTTGGGACTTTCCTTTCACATTCTTAGGCCCACAAAATATATTTGTTTTAGTTACTTCTGCAATGCATATCCTTAAACCCATTATTTACCGTGACGCTTAAGCATACGTGGCACCACATGTATCCCGCCACGTCACTATCATTACCCTCTCCGCTCTTCTTATATTATACACCAAAGACATCGCATTGATCGCAAAGACAAAACCATCAGAGAATCCCCATCGAAAAGAAAAGAAAAGTACTTGAAGAGTTTAAAAGATAAAGAAAATGGAAGGCTTGATTCCATTCTTGTACAAAGCCATGGTCATGTATAGAAGAGAAGGAAGCTTTTCGTCAGCTTTGCTCAGCGATCATCATTCTTCTTCTACTTCCGGTTACTACATGAGACTTCCTGGCGACTCCTCCGGTAGATTTCGAACGTCAGACCTCAGGCGATTTGGGACGGACCGTCTTGGATTGCTTAAAACTACGCCTTCTTCACCATCTCGCTCGCCCACTAACAACATCACGAAACGTACGTAAGGAGTGTTTCTTGATATACTATTTACACAAAAGATATAACTACTATGTGTTAATATATGTTACATGTAGCTCACCGTAAATTATTATACTTGCAAGTAAAACTACTTTTTGGTCGTAATCATGGTTAAACTGTAAATATGTTGGAATTATAACGATGGAATTTAACAAAGATGTTAATAATTTACGGTGGATTGATCATGTATTTATAATTTGTTTAGTGGGTTTGTCAATATTGTGTGCACTTGTAAAGTGTGATCATTCAAAAAAAAAGTGTAATATTATCATATGTGATTATTTTTCTGTAGCAAACATCTTTATCATATGTATTTAAATACTTGATTTCGTGTTGCTTATGCATTCTTCTCTGTCAACGAAGTTGATTCGGTAATTAATAATTACTTTTGTCACAGTCGAGATTGTTAAACCTTTTCATGGCTTGAAAATATATGTTGAACATTGGACTTTAATGGGATGAAAATAATTTTTGTGTATTCAAAAACTTTAAAATCTCATGTATGTTGTTACAAAACTAAATAGTTGGATCTTAATTATAATAAAACTAAATAGATGGTGATTTTTTTTCATACAACCAAACTATTCAATATTCAAGAAAACTCTCAAAAATCTGAAATTACTGATCAATGGTCAAAACCCCAATCATCATTTGTTCACATAGCGTACACAAATAGAGAGAGAGAGAGAGAGAGGAGGAACCTATATAGATTGTTTTTGTTGAGTGGATGAAATATTCATACATGTTTTTGACTTGGAAGCATTTAAGAAATCAAGTGTGAGATTCTTTGATGTATGTTGAGTGCCGATCTACAATGAGGCGAATAAGATTGTCTTCTACGATAGATTCAGGCTTATCGCTATCACGCCTAACCACAACATTACCGCTGCTTGAAACAACCACAACTTCTTCCTTACGTGTTGACAGCTCATTGGCTACAACAGCGTGCACTTTATACTTTCCTAGAGCCTTTGTAGCCTTCTCTATCAGAATCTTTGAGTCTGTCTCAAGCTGAATCCAAACTTGAATAATAAGTTTTTTATCAAATTATAAGAGAAGTATACAAAGAGAATAGAGAGATTGGACCTTGAATGATATGCAGAAAGCCTTTGGAGCCCAAGTTGTTCTCAAGATTGAAAGCATTTTAGGGACTTGAGCTAGTCTTATGTCCAAAGGACCAGATCCTGACTCTATTTTGTGCTCTGTCTGGTTTCACCAAACATACAAAAAGCAGTTTTTCAGACAAAAACAAAAAGTTGCGTAGGGATGGTCATAAGGGCATGAGACTCTCACCATGGTATTCCAGGGCACATAAAAGTCAGAGACAGCAGCAGCAAGATAGAACATTGAACATGGACCGACGTCTTTCAATGCCGTTGCAATCAACCGCAACATCTGTAACATAAAACAATTTCAGCTGCAACTCTGTCGAAGAATCTATACCACAAAATTTTTGTCGGATTTTTGTACCTGAAGATACTCATATATGGTTGTGAATGGGAGCTTCAGTAAGCGAGATTCAGCTACTGCCTGCAATTTTTAAAAACACACAAACATAAAGTGATCATCTTTTTTTGGGGGGGGGGAACAAGTGGTAGGTATAATACGCACAGCTTGCTGGTCCATAACAGCCATTTTCACAGCTTCCACATGTGATGCATGAACTGAAAACAAACAAACAAAAGAAAGGATGAACCAAGACCGTACTATTGATTAAAGATAAATCAATGTATATAATATACAGTAGAAAGTAGAAAAAAAAACCTTGAATATTGGTCTTATCTGGAAACTGAAAACAGTCAAGGAATGGATCATCAGGAAGAGACCGGCAATACGGCTGGCAAGTTCCACTAAGAAAGCACCACCATTATCACTTAATTGTTCAATTAGAGACAAACCAGAAAGACAGAAACAAAAGCAATGTACCTCCTATACAGAAATACTACAGCATATCCAGCCTTGACGAAATTCCTTTCCAACATAATCAAAAAAAAAAACAAATATAGACCAAGAATAAAACATTTGCTCCAAAAAAAAAAAAAAGAAAAAAGAAAAAACTTACTCAGTGGAAGCAGCACCTCTGTTTCCAGAGCTGAAGTTATCGATATATCTAACGCAGCGTTGCTCCAGTGGAACCGTAGTTCCGCCTGAAGTCACACATACGATCCTCCTCCCTCCTGAAGAATTGTGCTCGATGAAGCCATTAAGCTTCTCCAGTATACCTTCCTTGTTCTTCAGCGGTGGTGACGATTCAAAAAAAGAGCTCACTTCATCTTCCCCCAACCCAGAGATCGAACTCATTATCTCTACGCAAACAATCTCATTAACCGATAAAGATAAGATCCAACCCAAAAATATATTGATCAATCAGAGATCTTAAGAGAGAGATACTCACTCCCCAAATTAATTAGTACAAATGTTGATTCGCAAATCTCCCACCCCACTAACTCCACGATCTCGTCTTCGCAAATCAATTAGTTGAAGACGACGATAACACAACTGGGCCCTCACGGGCCATACTTGATATCTAGGATAAAAATCTTAACCGTCAAAATAGCATAAGAAGCCCAGGCCCGTTAACTATAGTCCACTCTGCATGGAGACATATATAGGACTGGAACTAAATTAATCAAAACTTATGTTGTTAATCAGAACTATAATACAGTATGTTTCTCAAAAAAATAATTGTATAGGTTCTAAGAATTAATTAAGAATTTGATCAAAAAAAAAAAAGGTTCTAAGAATTAATTAAGTAAATAAACAAACTAATTATTTCAGCTAAGATTGTAGGTAACACTGAAGATTGCTTGCCAACTTCAAAGCTTCAAAAAGTTTGCTTCATGGAAGTTGAGACTTTCCTTTCACATCTTTTCTTTCGTTTTCGTTAATATATAAATTTTCTTATCTTTCTCCACAATGATACATATCGTTAAGGCACTAACAACATTATTCACCCTCACGATGTGGCTTCGTAATAATTAATAACCATTACGCTACATCGTATATATCTCTTCACATTTCTCTCTTATCTATATAATATCAATCCACTCACATTGGTCACAAAACCCATCACCAAAACATAGAAATCTCACAAGAAAATAAAAGAAAAATAGTTTTGATTGTAACTGACAAAACAAATGGAAGGTCTGATTCCATTCTTGTACAAGGCCTTTGTTATGTATAAAAGAGAAAGAAACCTATCGCTGGTTTTGTTCAGCGACCATGACTCTCCTTCTACCGCCGGTTATTACATACGACTTCCCGGAGATTCCTCTGCTGGTTTTGGACCTTCGGCTCTCAGGCGATTCGGATCAGAACGTCATGATTTGTTCGAAAGAAAGTTGTCTCGCAATAGCTAGCTAGGGACATCACCATGTTTCTGCGTACGGACTATGTTGAATGATGCGTAGATCTATTGCTTTGCATGTGATTGTGTGGTAATTGTATATTGACTATTATTATATTTGCAAGTAATGTTATTATAATTGCAACTCCCATGATACCAAACATATATTCGTTAAAATTAGAAAACAAAAGTGAATATACTTTTTCTATCCGATGATAATTTCATAAAAGATTTTCAATATATATATATATTTATTTATTTATTTTTTTTAGGATTTTCGATATCTTCTTGTTAAAAAAAGGATTTTCAGTATGCTACTACTATAAAAGGAGACGTATGTAATCACATGTGTTTAAAATAGTATCATAGGGGCAATTAAGGGGTTGCTGATCAGAGTGGCTTTCCAGTGGGGTGGGAAGTGGGGACGGTATCTCAAACTTGGATACATAACTCCGTAATGAACCCGGACACTCCTGTTAAAAAGTTTGTAAACTTAAAAATTCCAAAAGATGTGAAATACGTGAAATCTTTGCATGTGCGGAGCTTTGGATCTTGAATATTCTGTTCATCTTTTTTTTCTTCTATAGCTTGAGTTATACAAAGCATACACAGTCAGATAGGGTTGTCGACGAATAGTATATAAAACTTAGGAATCATAAAAGTGTTGGGATGATCATGACAAACATTGAATCTCCACAATCTTCCTAAGAAAATACAAACATGATTTGTTTAGCAAACCCAAATCAATCCTCACATTTTTCTCGTTTTACAACAACTCGGGAATTGCTTAGTTTTAATTTTTATCAACTATGGAATACGTAACAAGTGTATAACCACAATAATAACATTAATAATAATCACCTCTCATCAGTACATAACCTTAACCTTTATTCACATATTCTGATCATCATTTTTCCACACTCTTAATTCGTTTTCCTAAATGGAGAACAAGGGATCATACTACGCAATATTAATTCCAACTCTATTGACCGTATGGCTAGCATGCGCAGGCCAATCTTGTGCTCGTCATCCTAAGGCAAAACCTCCCATGCCCGGACCACCACGGTGTCCCAACTGCGGACCCATGGTTGTACCTTACCCGCTAAGCACGGGTCCTAACTGTGGTGACCAAGCCTACAAGATAAATTGTGTTGGGGGAAAGCTCTATTTCGGTGCTCTTCATGGATCATCGTATCTCATCACGTCTATCGACCCAGCGACACAACGGATCGTTATACACCCGCCTGGTTTTGCTAGCTCCGGGTCTTGTCTCTCAGCCGACGTCTCAAAAGCTGGCCTCGAGCTCAACCCACATCTGCCTTTCAGCATCACTAATAGCAACACTATCTTGCTGCTTGGTTGCCCTGAAGCTATGCTGCAGGTTAAGTATTTTTTTTCTCCTGCTTTGAGTTCGAACCGGTTTTTTAATTGAATACTAGTTAACCTGTTTTTATTTATAGAGGCAGTCACATAATTTGGTTCGGTTTGAATTGATAATGGAGTTATAGTTAGGTTGGGTTAAAATGTCCAATGCTCAACTCTATAAGCTACAACGAAACTAGATCAAATGTGGTGAAACCCGGTTTTCAGGCCTGACCAAGAGAATTTTGGGGTCTGCAGGCGCCAATAGATTGTACCGGAACCAGCTTATGCCACAGCTACATCAAGAACAACGCATCAGCATGTTCCAAGGCTCCTTTTTGTTGCACCTTCAGAACAGACGGGTCTCAAAACGCTTACACGATCAGGATCAACGGTGGAGGATGTCTCGCGTACCAAAGCTTTGTGGGGTTGAATCCAAACAAAGAGATTCCACCTCCTGGTAAAAAATGGCCGGACCCGGGGCTAGAGTTGCAATGGACATTGCCTAAGGAACCGGTCTGCAAAACAGATGTAGATTGTAGCCTCTTGTTGGGTAGTAAATCAAAGTGCTTGCCTGACCCAACCAGTCTCGGCCTGAAACGATGCTCCTGCAAAAAGGGTTTGGAATGGGATCCGGTCAGCTCAACATGTAAGTAAACCGCATAACAAAGTTGAACTAAACCATTCGATCACAGAACTCTGTTTGATTAGTTCCTTTGACATAACTGTTTTAGGTGGTAAATGTCGCCATGGGAAACGCTGCAAGAAAAAGAAGAAGAGCACCGTTGTTTTCGCAGGTAAAAAATTCAGACGCTCATTTACTGGGTTGATTGTACACAATTCTAATAAACTCCATTCACTTGAAGGTGGGGCGGTTGCGGTTGTGGTGGTTACACTGGCGATTGCGGTAGCGGTTCTTGCAAACAAGCATAGCCACAAAAGGGTTAAAAAGGAGATCCACAAGAACATCGTGAAGGAGCGACAAGAGATGCTCAGCGCAAAGTCCACAGGAAAATCATCGAGAATCTTCACAGGCAGAGAAATCACAAAAGCAACCAACAACTTCTCCAAAGACAATCTCATTGGCACAGGTGGTTTCGGCGAAGTGTTTAAAGCAGTTCTTGAGGATGGAACCATAACAGCCATCAAACGAGCAAAGCTTAACAACACCAAAGGCACTGATCAAATCCTAAACGAAGTTCGGATTCTCTGCCAAGTCAACCACAGAAGCTTAGTCAGGCTCCTTGGTTGCTGCGTCGATCTCGAGTTGCCTCTCTTGATCTACGAGTTTATCCCCAACGGTACTCTCTTCGAACATCTCCACGGCATTAATGCAGACCGCAGCTGGAAACCCCTGTCGTGGCGGAGAAGACTGCAGATCGCATACCAAACCGCTGAAGGCTTAGCTTATCTCCATTCCTCAGCAATGCCGCCCATCTACCACCGAGATGTGAAGTCAAGCAACATCTTGCTCGACGACAAGCTAAACGCCAAAGTATCAGACTTCGGACTTTCGAGGCTGGTGGATTTGGCAGAAACAGCTAATAACGAGAGCCATATCTTCACTGGCGCGCAAGGCACGTTGGGGTATGTGGATCCGGAGTACTACAGGAACTTCCAGCTGACAGATAAGAGCGATGTGTACAGCTTCGGAGTTGTGCTTCTTGAGATGGTTACGTCGAAAAAGGCGATAGATTTCAGTAGGCAAGAGGAGGATGTGAACCTGGTGATGTATATGAACAAGATGATGGACGAAGAGAGATTGATCGAATGCATTGATCCGATGCTTAAGAAGACGGCTAACAAGATTGAGCTGCAGACGATGCAACAGCTCGGGAATTTAGCATCGGCGTGCCTTAACGAGCGGAGACAGAACCGGCCTTCGATGAAAGAGGTGGCTGATGAGATCGAATACATCATCAATATTCTGTCACAACAACAAGAGGTTACTGAGACACAGTTGTCTTAGGCATTCACACTAAAAGATGACCCTATTATTACTCGTGTGTCATGTTTCCTGGTTATAAATTTAGATAAAAAGAAAAAAAAACAAATGGAATTTTTTTTTTATATAAATTAAGGAGATGAGTTTTGTTCAAAGGTATATCAAGATCCAAAACATCGAAAATGAAACTCACTTTACTTTGCCCAAAAAAAACCTCAGTTTACTATAATGAGATGGAAGATAGAATTAGTACCCAAAATCAGCAGCCGTCGCACATCGACCTAACCTCAATATCAGGCCAGTCATCATCTTACAAAAACTAGGAACTTCAAACGTAAAGAACTACTAGATTTTGACCCGCGCTTCGAAAGCGCGGGTATTATTTTTCACTTTTATAAAATATATTATTTGTTTGTAATTATTGAATGTATTTTTATCTTAGTAAAACTTTCTTTATAATAAATTCGACACATAGAGTATCTCTAGTAAACTATATGTTTCTCTGGCTCTGTTTTATTCCTTCTCCAATCAACATATTTATTTGGCTTGTTGTTAAAATAAATGATTTTAGAACGCAATTGTACAATACTTTTACATTGATATTTTGTTTAAACAATGTGACATATTTCTATATTACTTAAATATTTACATTGTAATTTAAATTTGTATACAAATCAATATATGTGTAGTTTGTGGTTAAAAGAAATGATTTTGAATCCAAATGTACACTACTTTTATATTGATTTATTTTTCAGTTCATATAAATATTTTAAATATATTTATTTCAACTGAACTAACTAATATTTTGTTAAATTGGCCCCTGAAATATATTTTATACACCAATATTTATTTTTCATAATTAGTGTTATATATTTTAGATTTATCATAATATAACTAACGATATTCAAAAGACCTGGACCGAATAAAGTTATATGGCTATTTTTGTTATAAATATCCGAACCCGTTTTAGATACATTGGTTATTTAGATATTTTAAGGTTCATATACATCAGAACCGAATTCATCCAGATCCAGAATGACCAACCTCAAAATCCACACATAATTTTATAATATTCAAGCGGAATTTGGTTTCAAAAAAAAAAAAAAAGGATACTTGAAAGATTAAACACCATGTACCTAAATGGACAAATAATCTAACTATTTTATAAATTAATAAAAATAACTCTTTCTATGTGTTTGGCTAAATTAAATGAAATATAAAAAGTTTTTTATCAAGTAAAATAATTATATGGTGTAAAAAATTAAATGGTAATAAATGTAACACATTTTAATTATTTTGATTTTAAGTTATTATTTTATTCACAAAAACATATCTTTGAACTATATTTTTAGGTACGTAATTTTCCACCGATTGAAACTAAAATAAAAATATTTTAGTAAAATAAACTAAACCAAACGTTTAATCATATGTAAAACGTAATATTGATTAACTAATAAATAAAAATATGTTATTCATGTTTCTAAACAATTCTCATTTGTTATTAATTTATTGAAAATACAATGGCTAAATATGTAAATAAAAGAAAATACACATCTCTACTATTCATGTTTCAAACATATCTCATTTATTCTACTATCTATGTTTCCAAATATATTTCATTTATTCTACTATCCTTGTTTCCAAACAAACTCCAAATGTACTTCAACTTTAATAATATAGACTAGATTTTGACCCGCCCTTGAAAGGGCGGGTATTATTTTCACTTTTATGAAATATATTATTTGTTTGTAATTATTGAATGTATTTATTTTAGTAAAATCTTCTTTATAATATGTTCGACATATAGAGTCTCTCTCGTACAATGTGTTTTTTTTGTTTTTGTTTTATTCTCTTTAATAAATATATTTATTTGGCTTGTTATTAAATAAATAATTTAGAACGCAAATGTATAATACTTTTTATATGATATTTTGTTTAAACAATGTGACATATTTCTATATTAATTAAATATTTACATTGTAATTTATTTTTTATACAAATAAAACATATTTGTGTAGTTTGTTGTTAAAAAATGATTTTGAATGCAAATGTACAGTATTTTATATTGATCTTTTGTTATGTGCAGCCATTATTTTTTGTTCAAATATAAATCATTTTCAAATACTTTCATTATTTGAATATTTTTAGTTTCCTATACATCAGAAAAAAATTCATATAGACCCGGAGGATTCAATTTGAAATTCACACATAAATTTATATCTAAACATGGCCTAATATCAAAACCAAAAAATCTATACCCGAAAAATTGACCATAACCTAAATGGGTATCCAAATATTTATTTCTAACGGATTCCTTAAACAAAATTTTTTTTTTATATGTTTGGCTAAATTAAGTGAAATATAAAATTTTATTCAGTAATATTTGTAAAATATTAATAATGATCAATATATGAATATCGATTTGTTCAATAAGTTTTGGAATTTTAATTAATGAATTTAAATTGATTTGAAATTCAGTGGTAGAATCTGTAAATAAAAAAAATACAAAAAGGAAGTACCTAAAAGAAATATCAAAACCCAAAAAATATATACCCGAAAGAAACGACCCGTACCTAAATGGATACATGAATGTATATGCCTAACTGATTTTGTAAACAAATAGAAAATATTTTAATGTGTTTGGCTAAATGAAGTTAAATAAAATTTTTTATTTACTAATATTTTTACAATATTAATAGTGATCAATATATGAATATCGATTTGTTTAGATAATTTTTAAAATTTTAATTAATTAATTTAAATTGATTTTAAATGCAATGGTAGAATCTATAAATTAAAAAAAAAACACAAAAAGAAAGTACTAAAAAGAAAATTTAAAACCCAAAAAATCTATACCTGAAAGAAAATACTCGTACCTAAATAGGTATCCGAATGTTTATGTCTAACTGATTTTGTGAAAAAATAAAAATATATATTTATTTTTATGTTTTTGGCTAAAATAAGTGAAATATTTTTTTTAATAGTAATTTTACATATTAATAATGATCAATATATGGAGACATCAATTTGTTTAGATAAGTTTGGAATTATAATTTGTTAATATAAATTGATTTTAAATGTAGTGGTAAAATCTGTAAATAAAAAAAATTACAAAAAGGAAATACATAATTTTTTTTAAATGCAATGACTAAATGTGTAAATAAAAGAAAATAAATATACTGCTATCCATGTTTCCAAGCAATTCTCATTTAATATTGTTATACATGTTTCCAAACAAATCTTTTTTAAACTGCAATTCATGTCTCCAAACACTCCGATTTTGTACTTCAACTTTAATAGTATTGATGGGTGAAACCGGCAATTTCAAAGAAGTGGAAACAGTGACGCAATCCTGCCTGACCCGAATCATAAAGCTAGCAATTAATGGGCTTTATCGGCCCATTAATAATGGAGGCCTTATCGTTTTAATAATAAGAGAGTATAAAATCCTCTTAAACCCCACTTTTTATCTCTCAAGAGTAAAACCCTCATTTCTCTCGATAGCCCCAACCAAACCCTAGAAAGAAGAATCCTCCCGAAAATGTCGTTGACAACCGTCTTTCGCCGAGCCTCCTCTAGAGTGGCTACTCTCGCCTTCCGTTCAGTTAGATCTCCGGTGAGCGTCCGCAGTGGCTCCGAGAGGCTGATTCTTCTTGGTAGCCAGCAGCAGCTCAACCGCGCATCTGTGATTCCTTTCTCGAGATTTCACTCGACGGAAAGTGCGGTCTCGAAAACAACCGCCGACGAGAATCTGGTGAGCGTTCTCGAATCTGAAATCGATTGCGCCGTTAAGGAGGAGGCCCCTGATCAGGACGTCGTAAGTTCTCTCTGTTTCAGTAGTATATGTTATCTCGTTTATGATTTTGCTTGATTTTAGTTAAAATAGTTTAGTCTTTGAGTATGAGTCAATAGTTTAGTCTTTGAGTATAAAACTTTTGTACTGAACAATTGTTTGTTGAGAAACAAAAAACAGATGGAAGAGATGCCAGAAGGGTTTCCTTTCAAGATCATTGATACTCCTGGTGAACGGACTGTGTTGCTTCAAAGGAATTTTGAGGATGAAACCATCCAAGTCGAAGTTGACTCTTCTTCACCTTATGACGACGATGATGATGAAGAAGATGAACAAGAACAAGCTGAACAGAACGATGCTGATGATGAAGATGACGAACACTCTGTTAAAATCCGGATTCCCATGGTTGTCAGTGTCTCCAAAGGTGATGGTGTCTGTCTTGAGTTTGGAGTCAGCGCTTTCCCTGATGAGATCGTCATTGATAGTTTATCCATCAAACATCCTCAAAGTTCTGACAATGACCTTCCTTATGAAGGACCCGACTTTGAGTATGTTTCATTCCCTCTGCTTTGCTTTGCTACAATGTTTGTTGGATGTTGTTATGTGATTCGAGTTTTGCTTGTTTTCTTATCTAGTGACTTGGATGAGAACCTGCAGAAGGCTTTCCACAGGTTCCTCGAGATCAGAGGGATCAAGCCCAGCTTCACTGACTTTCTCGCTGGTTATGTCGCCAACAAAGACAGCAGGGAGTATCTTCAATGGCTTAAGGACGTCAAGTCTTTTGTTGAGAACTGATTACTCACTCTTTCTTTCCATCAATAATAAGAGTCAAACTTTTAGTTGAGGTTTTTTTTTCTTTACTTCAAAATGTTTTGAGTTTATTTCAGATGAACCTGTTCTCATCTTGGTGGTCCATTATGATCCATAAAAAATTCGTTGAAATGAGTTGTTGCCTTATTGGATACGTCTACAATTTCATCTCTGATTAATATCTCTGTTCAAATCAACCAATTTATAGGTTTATGTAGTTCTCTCACTTTGTGCATAAGCAAACCATGCATTTGGCATCATTTGATGATTTCATATGATTCATATCAGGTTATCTTTGTGCATCTCTTAGGTGACGTTGATACATTTGATTTTGCTTCTTGTTATCCAGAATGTTAGTATGAATAAATTAAATATTTTTGCTTTTTGTTTCTTGATAAAATCATAAAACAGCATACATACAGGATTTATATTTAGGGAGGGACTAGATAGATAATACAAAAACATGTTATATTAGCTCTGCATTTTGAAAATTTAAATATATATTTGAAAGTTTTATATTTACTAAAAAAAAAGCCTAGTTATGAAGTTTACAAATGAAGTGATTTTAATTTACAAGATTCAGTTGTAGTAGAAAGGAATAAAATGCAAAGAGTAAGGACTATCTTTAACTAACCAATTTCAATGGGTTAGTGTGATGCTTCTTCTTCTTCTCAAAGCAAGTTTTACGTATAAATAAATTAGTCTGTGTAGAGCTGAATGTTGCCTTGTACCTCGAGCAAGGAAGAGGTAATCTGTGTCCCGAGGATTAAAAATCATATATACATTTTCTTTACATGTCTATGAAGTTTTTAAACCTCAGGATGCAGATTACCAGTTCCTCACCAAGTATCAACATCTTCACCTTCTTCTTTATCGTTGCTGCTGTTAGTGTATCTGGTGAGTTGTTTTAGTTGTTGTTAATGGTGGGAATATATATAGAGCTATTGAAGCTAATAAACAGTGACGGTGCAAGAGTATAATACTTATTCCAAAGGTTTAATGCTTCTGGAACAAATACTCATAGAGACAGACAATATCTTTTCTTGTCCATGATTTCTGTTATATTCCTATATTTATCTTCAGTTCAGCGCATATCCAAAGACCGATCGATATATACGCCTTGACGCGACTGATGTCTAAACTGGCCTACACATGTACATAGCTTTGCTTGCATTGCATGGGTTTTAATTTTAGATCGATTTTCAACGCTATTGACGAATGAGGTCGTTATATAATTAAGTATCCTTTATTTTTTTTGTCTGTTCAAGTTTCTTTATTTTTCACCAACAATGGGCTTTTTTGTTTAACGTTTACTCCGAGCAAATCGTAGACATTGTTTTTCGTCTTAGTAAAATATTCCCTATCACCCGTTCATAGTAGTAGAGTCAAGATAGTCCTTCTCGAAAGTATGATCCACCACGTCTTAGCAAAGCGCCCGGTTCCATTTCTCTTTATCCTACTGCTTCTACACTTTGCTCCAGTAAGTATCTCTCATAGACTATTATAATAATCTTTTTCCTAAAAACATCATTTTTATATTTAATAATCTTTTGTTGAATTTGCAAGAATAATTGAATAGTTATATGTGTAATTCTTAGAAATTTATTTGATTTTTATACATAAAACGTGTGGAGGGTAGGGTGGCTTTCGCATCTACATAAAGGAGCCGGATTGTGAAAGATCAAATCATGATAAATTGATTCTTTGTTCTTTACGAGCCAATGATGGCACCTTCTTCTTTTTTATTTTGCTAACTTTTACTATTCAAATAGTCTATTGAAATTTTATTTCCTTTTCTAGGCTCTCCTCTCAATTCATTTCCTATAATTTTATTTCAGTAAATTATATGCTCAAATTGCTAAATTGTAACTAATCGTAACATATTGAGATATTCAGTTGGCTTCTTCATTTTTAAATAAGTAAATTCCATATGTTCACATATTGAAACTTTTTCACGATCAAAACTAAATAATCTACGATTGGGCGATGCTATGATAAATACTTTGTAATGAGTATAAACAACATAAGAACTTGATGTGAAATTTGAGAGTGTTAGTATGCTTATATAAACATAAACAAAATTAAAGGGTATATTAAGAAGGTTAAGAATTGGTCAGGAGAATAAATTCTGAAAGAAAGAAAATTTTTCTTTTTTGTTTTTACATAAGATGAGAGGAAAGGTTATAATGTATATTGTGCTTGTTTTCCAAAAGCAATTGCAAAGATATTTTGAAGCAATAAAAGCACTCATTTTCGAACTCTTGCTCTCATGGGCTCTTCAAATGCCCAGTCTGTTATACCCACCCTTTAACCATTGTTGGGGTGCAACCCGAATTGAACCACAAAAACCGAACTAATTGAAATTTGCTTTGAACAGTTCAAATTCGTTAAATAGTATAACCTCTCACTGGCTTAAACCAGTTGGTTCGAAATGTTAGGGTTTACAGAACAAATAGTTGAGAAAAATAGATAAGCTCGTTCAGTTACTCATCAGACTCGTCAATGTTGGAAAAACAGACACTTGCACAAACAACCTATGACGTTGGATTTAATCGAGAGTTAGAGCCTATAATTCATTTCAATTCCCATTCCTTAGAGAGATTCGTCAAAGGAAAACAATAACAAAAATAAATAAAAACGAAAACATTCTAAATATACACATCATTTGCATTACAATTTTTAGGCCTGGGCACGGATCGGATATCCGAGTTTTTTAAGGTATTTGTGATTTGCTTCGAATGTTACGGATAACTAATTTTCCGATTTGCTTTGATTCGGAAAAATACGGATATTCGGAAAAACGGATATCCGGAAAATAAATAGATATTTGCGGATATTTGCGGATACTTACGGATATCTCATTTGTTTTGATTAATACAAATAATCTTAAAAATTTGATACAATTTTTTTTTGGAATTTTTTTTTTTTGCATGATATAAAAGATAAAAATTAAAAGATACAGTGAATCTACATATTTTGTAAAATTTTAAACTTAATTAACAATTATAATAACACAAAACTGAAGAAAAAAATTATAATTGTCATAAATGTTTTTTTTCTTTTATGTAATACTTTTATATAAGTAATAATGTGAATAGAATCTGTCAAATCATATGTTAGAATAATAATTTTATACATTTAAATTTTTAAATATAATCAAAATATACATGTATTTATATATTGACGGATCGGATCGGATATTCGCTTCCCAAAATTTTAGTATTTGTGATTTGCTTCGATATTAACGGATATTGAATTTTAGTATTTGCTTTGCTTCGAAAGCTTACGGATATTCGGAATTTTCGGATAGAATAGCAACGGATAACGAATCGAATCAAATTTCACGGATAAAATGCCCACCCCTAACAATTTTCCATATCTCAAATACATATAGCCAAACGTCAAACATATTTTTTTATCAACACACGAATAATAATCTCATCCTACAAAATCATGTAGAAACTGAGGATTACTACCTCCAATAAAGTCTCTCCCAAACTGACGATTTTGCACTTCATACCCACCGCCGCCACCGTAAGACTCCCCTCCTCCACCACTACTGCCACCGTCAAGTCCAAACCTCTGAGCAGTTGTCATCGGAAAAGGCTCCGGCAACCCAATCTGATGATGAAGCCCTAACGTCAACGACACTCCTCCATTTGTGCTGCTACTCATCCCCGCTACATTCGACGACGCAATACCGTAGGAGAAGCCAACCGCGCCGCCGCTACCACTGTTTCCAGCGTTCATAAAGTTGTTATTATTGTTGGTGGTGGTACCATGAACGCCGTCGTTTTGCACCCGCCTTGCGGGAGATGAGCTGTTGTTAGCCCTTTGTTGAGCCGGGGAGGAAGAAGGGTTGTTGTTATCGGGGAGGACGGCGGTGGTGTTACGTTCGTCTCTCCAAGAAGAAGAAGAAGGTCTCTGAGATTGTCGAGTCTCTAGCATATGAATCTCTTCCACCATCGGCTTCCATACCCTAACTCGTGCGTTTATGAACCAATTCGATACCTGAAAATATTAAAGTTAATTATCCACCAATAATATAATACATTTGTAAAGCAAAACCCTTAAGATAATTAATGGTTATCAATCATAACCTAATAAGTAATAACCTAGGAAGTAAAACCAAGGAAAGAAAAAAGAAACCCTAGGTATTTACTAATCTTATATATTTAACTCCGTATACTACTAAATTCTCCACACTATAAATAAATTAGACTAAATAAAGTGATTGGAATGTAAATACTAAAATTCAACATACGATTGATTTCTTCATGTTTCACTGCATTATTTTGTTCTATTTTTTAAAAATATATATTTTATTTTATTAAAAAGCCGTTCTAGAATATTTTCCCCAGAATAACTTGTGTTAAAATTTCAAGAATATTTTGGAGAAGAATATATAGTGCAATAATACTTTGTGAATGCTGATAAACATAGCTGCAGAGAGAGAATCTCATTTTATATGCGCATGGTTTTCCTATAAAAAAAATATTTGTATGCGCTTAATTATATAGTAAGAAATGCCTTAAGCTATGCAGAAGAGAAAACAAGGAAAAAAAAAACCAAAACTGAAGATATCAGAAGTGGAAACCTGATTTCTGGAGAGACCTGTCTGTTTAGCCAACATCAGTTTGTCTGTATCAGTTGGATAACTACAACAAAAGATACACACACCAATTATTTTCTCACAGTTATATACAGACACATAATTACATTTACAAAACGACATATCCATGCCCGAGAAACAAACAAGCATTCGAAATGTCCCATCTAAAACATACTTCCAAGTTATTGAACACTTATATGCATACATACACATTCTTGCATCTATAGCTATGTACTCACAATCATATAAATAAGTGGTGCATGTCATCCTGACACATTAATATCAAAAATGAGATATGATGTAGACATATAGATATCGGATATTGAACTTTGCTTATGTCAAGTTACAACTGTAACTTCAATGAAATCAATTGATGGTCTGATCGAATTGACATGGTTAACACTTAGGACAGTTAGAATTAAGATCAACTGCCTTCAAAACCATAAATAATCTTAAAATCAATACTTACGGATGCAAGAAGTGATCGAAGAGCCAAGCCCTTAGCACGGTGACTGCACGTTCTGGTAAGCCCCGGTGCGGTCTCCAGACAGGAGCATGGTTGTCAGGAAATCCATGTCTTTGACCAGCAGAACACAAGCCTCTACTACTATCACTTCCTCCAAATCGCATAGACTCGGTTCTATTCTCAGTTATCATCAGATGACCAGATTGCTGTTGTTGTATCTTGTTATTTGTGCTAAACTGTAGTTGCTCCGTTATAGCATTCTTCAAACACTTGAAATGCCTAGACAATGCCTTTAAGGTTAAACTCGCGTACGGAGCTGCATGCCCGAGACCTGCTACGCATTCGAATGAACCCATCACAGCTTGAAGCTGCTCGTAATATTGCTTATACCTCTTGTAAACCTTGTAAAACGTCATGAGAAAATGTCTTTAGATTCGAATGCATTATATAATTAAAAATATGTAAATTATAGCCTCCAATGGATCATACATTATCTTCTCAATTAAAAAAATGTTAATATACCTCGGAATAAACTAATTATAATCTTTAAACCCTTATCTTTAAGTTCACATAAGTACATAAACAGTCTCGTGCATATATTCCCTTTCATAAAGAAGAAATTCTCTTTTTTATCAATAAATTTATATCCCTAAGATTTGAAGAATCCAATTCACAAATTTAGATTAAGAAGGAAGCTCTATATAAAGCTACTTCCCTCCCAAGATACATACAGTATTATTATTAATTTAGACTTTAATATAACCTTAAAAATCTATTAAACGTAACAAATAAGGAAGAGGAGGGCAGGCCTTGTATATATCATGTCATGTCATAATATGGACATAATAAGATCGTTCTATACTTCTATTCATGCAAAACTTAAGGAAGGTTTAATTAAAAAATAGCACATCCCAATAATGAATGTGATAAAATAGTACTACTAAAAACGATATGGATTTAAATGGCTTTGCAAGGGTTTTCATTTTCCAAGGAAGATCTTTTTAGGAGACACCAATATTTATCACAATTTGTCTCCAATTTCGAAGGACACCAACCAAGAATGTGACCATTTAACACAGTAACACACATTCATGTAAGTATAAGAAAGTCTAAGACAATACTAGTTGCTGATTAACAGGTTTATATGGTTCTTTATAAGGAATATGAAAATAAGATTGTATCATTAAATAATACCTCGTCCAGCATGGAGATGAGCTTTGATTTGTTCTTCATATATTCTCCTCCCCCGCCGCAGAGACTCTCAACCGTCGGATCAAAGAGCATAGAAGAATCGTCACCGTCGATGTTTTTGTCGGTATAAATCCCATGACCCACATTACAGAACTCATCAAGAAGTATCTGTGCTGGTTTCAAGAACCTCGATCCTTTCAGAATCGATGCGTAGCCAGTGAACGGCCCGAGAGGACCGGAGCTTCTTGATGCAACGGTGACGGCGGCAGCGGCTGTTTCAGCAGCGGATCTACTAAATCCGGAGTTGACAACGCCGGGAACGACTAGATCGTACGTTAGTCTAGGGTGAGATGACAAAGAAAGAGATAAGGGCTCAGGTTTGAAGACAAGAACGTCACCGGGGGAGAGTCCATCGTGAAAGGAATGATCTCCGGCGACGGCAACTGCGTTGGATGAAGAAGAAGAAGGACCACCAAGAAATCCCATGAAATTACTGTAGCTAGGGTTGGATATGTGGCTATTGTTATTGGAGTGAAATCCACCGGCGGCGAGATAATCAGAGTCTGAGAGAGGATAAACGCCGGCGCCGACACCAGAAGAGGAAGGAGGATGAGGGTGGTGGAAGTGGAAGTGGGAATCTAGAGAAGGAATCCGAAGTTTTTCACGTCGGCTTTGTTGGAGGACATGGTAAGGCTCGTAAGCATCTGCCATGGAGAAGTTGATTTCGAGATGCAGAAGAAGAAGAGAGAGAAGAGAGAAGAGAAGTAACAGTGTTAAAGATAATGGTGTGACAGTGAAAGGAGAGGTTAAAGAGAGAGAGGCTTCTTTTGCTTTCTTTTCGAATCACCATCAAGTAGGTATGTATATCATCATAAATTATTTTGTCTGAAGACATAAATATCTACGTTCTCTTCTTGTTATAGACCTGTAATGTTTATTGCGGAATAGTTTATTGAACATTACAGGTTTGGTCAAAGGATCATCCGTCTGATGTTTGCTACTAGCTATAGTTAATGCTCTCTCATAGGTAATTCATAAAATGAAGAAGAAGTGACATGATTCTGCATACTTTTTACTATAGTTATTTGCATGATCCCCGTATTAAAGTAGTTCATATTTGATTATTCGTAACAAAAATTTTAAAGACGTCTTCTGATAATTCTATATATCGATTTGTAAATTTATTCTATATATTATTCGTAAAACAAAAATATATAAGTATAATTCTACTCGGTTTCTGACTACATATCATTAATTCATTGTACAATTGCACTCATTTTTTGGGTGCAACAATAACAAACCAACAACACACATGAACTTGCATCTATATATCTCTTGCCTCTTGGAAGATGTGTTAACATTGAAAATATAAATATGAGTATGGAAGCGATGTATACTCGACAACTTTTGTGTTCGGTAATTGATGCTGAGTATCGTGCAAATCAGCTAGAGTGGTGAAGTTTAGAGATTTATAGTCATTTATAAGATGGTTTAAAGTTGTATAAACTGGAAAAAAAAAGTGAAAAGTCCCGGGTTTGGTGGGAGAGGCTGTATGGGAAATCGAGAGAAGATGACCGGCTGTAACCGGTGACAGTCGAACAGGTTCTTTGTACAAACTGTTTTCTGTCTCAGTCTTTCACATACTTTCTGACATTTCTACTACTTTTTAAGTCTTCTTTTTGTCGTTTTTCTTCTTTTCTTTTGCTCGAATAAATACCTTTTTACACCATAAATTTTAATCATACTAATTGCTCTACTACGCGTGGATGGTGTGTCCCGCAAGGTTAAAGAGAGAATCAATTTGAGCATTTCCGTTTTGTATATATATGCTACGATTTTTTTTTTTGAGAAAGAGCCTTATATACTACGAGTTTTTTCTTCACTTTTTTTCAACAAATTACATAGGTAAACTATATTAACATATACGTAACTGACTTATTATTCCTATTTGATGACAAAAAGTATTCTGAATATATAAAATAGACAATGACAATAATTACTGAGTATGATTTTTTCGTTTAGAAGAATAACAATTATCAGAGGCCCTTTCTAAAAAAAAGAATAGCAAGTATTGTGTATGTATGTTAGTTACAAAAAGTATTATGTACGTGTTTTAAGTTATTTGAGTGAGTTAAAAAAAACCGTGTCCAACACCTCGCGTATGAGCTAGTTAGCAAAAATTATATTATAAGATCTGCCAGAAAATTGATTTTTTTTTTTGATCAATCTGCCAGAAAATTGATTAAAAACGGAAAAGTGAGTTTTACTGTATTGTAATAATCGTGTTTGAAAAAATCATTAGATGATTTTTCGTTTGCATGGGAAATAATGCGACGTAAAGCATTTGAAAATGTGTTTCAAACATTAAGCAAGTGTTTTCTTTCCTGTTTCATTTATTTTTATATAAAAGTATTTCCTCTTTTGGCTAATTTGGACCACAAATTTGAAAAGAACCAAAGCACTCCAGTAAAGTATTACAGTAGATTAAAGTGCATGTAATTATTAGTTCTGCCCTTCAGTTTCATTACATCACGGATTTACACACATATGGGAGATATACCAAGCAATCGTTCTTTTTCACAATTGTTTGGCTGAAAATAAAAATAAAAATTTAACATAATGCGATTTTATTAATTTGCTCTCTGTAGCTGACAAACAAATAGCTCTTTGTCTGTTATACAGATTAATGTTTTGTGACTCTGGTAGTAGCATATTCATAACCATTAAATTATTCACTCCCTGCTCCCTAGTAATGTATGAACATTTTAACCTATCTTGTATGAAAGTTCATAAGGTTAAAACATAATAATGAGTTAATGGCTTAGTTGGTCATAATGAAAGAACATCCCAACCACAAGAACTATTGAAATTTAAATTAATATAATCTTTTGGACAAAAGAGAACCCACTGACGCGCTTTATTCCACCATGGTAGTAAAGGGAGCAGTCAGAACTTTCAGAGTCATACTTCAATCGTTGATTCCATGGCAATGATACTGAAATTTATTTATTAGGAAGCTGAAAAGATTTGAAAGTAATTTGGATAATTTGATTTTAAAAGTAATAAACATTACTCGAATGTGGTCGTTTGAATAAAAATAAATGTAAATCATTTTCAACTGCATACAAATCATTTTTTACAAACAAGACGGCTGGATCATTTAGGAACTAACACTTACTTTTATAAACTAATTTTAATTACAGTAAACAGACTCAAAACAAATAGATAGCATACCCTTATTGTTTTGATTGGAGTAATTTGGCATAAGCATGATTTGCACGATTTTATTTATTACATAACTCTGCATAATTGTGATTTTGGAAGAGGTAATCCAAACCAGAACAACAAGAAAAAAATCAAACAAATATTGTCATTCTATAGATTACCTACATCGCAAATCTACAGAGTAACAGAAATAAATTTTTTTGTGAATCTAGAGAGACTGTTCACAATTTAGCAGGAGTTAATTAAAGTATCCAGAGACTGTACAACTGCAAAGACTCAAGTTCTGATAAATGTACAATGTGATTCTCCGGTGACGTCGTCATGCTAACATTGTTTGGATTTTATTTATAAATAAATTTCAGACATTAATACGTTTGATTTCTATCTGCGACAAATCTTTTGCTTAGCGAGACACTGAGACTCCACCGAGTTTGCCGTCATTTGATGTAACGCCGTTTCTCGTTCTTCGTAAAACTCGGTACATGTGCGTTCAGGAACTAATATCTACACATTTTCTATTCACCTGCGAGTGCACTCCACGCACTACAATATTTCCTTTTTGTCGTCCACGCACTACAATATAATAACTGTTATTAAATGGCTAATCTTAACATTTATCGGAAAAAATCGTAATTAATTAGAAAATGTAGAAATTTTTTGTTCTATGATGGAATAAGCCAGATTCGAGTTCGTCCTAGCTAAACCTCCCTGACACAGTTATCGAGGCAGCACCGTCAGCCATGTTTCTCGACATTGGTGGTGTCTCTCGCCGCCGGCGTCGGGATCTCCACTTCTCCCTCTTCTCGGTACCTCTCCTCTTAGCCAACAGCTTCAACCTCTCTGTATTTTGTTGTCAATGTTTTGTCTTTGCCTACGTTCTTCTTCATTCTAGCAGCCTTCCACGACCGTTTCTTGTTGGGAACAGAGGCATTGAGTCTTTTTTTTCCGGACTTGGACTCACCGGATCTGGTTTTTTATGGGGGGTTCCCCAAAAATCCGCTTCCTTCACCACTTACCAAAGCTTGGAGTCATTGTCGCTCAAGATATGTATCGCTGGATCTCAGGACGTTGATTATCCACCTCCATGTGAGGCTGACTCATCTCAACGCTCTAGATCTATAACTCTCCGACAAGCTTCCCGTGTCTCATCAGTGCTTCTAACCTGCTACGCCGACCTCCATACCGGCGAATATCAACCCTTGTTTTGGATAGACACCGCTTATCTTCTCGGATATGGGCTTCACCAGCCGGATCTGAAGCTCTTTCTGTCGCCTCCTCGATTTGGTTTATCTATGAAGCCTATTACTTTTCATCTGAAAGGAATTAGTTTCAGACGAACTTCTCGGTCGAGCTCTGCCGTGTCACCACCAGAACGGAGAAGCAAACCTACCATCCTCCTTACGCCGGTCTCTCCCTGGGCGCATGTTCGTCGCTGCTCCTTCATCGATGTGCTCTACCGTCGACAACATGTCACAAGTTTCATTGGGCTGGACAACTACCTCACGATTGTGAGCCTGGTGAGCTCAAAATTTATCAATTATCTAATTCTCAGCCCATCATTTTCATCAGTTTTAAAGCCTTCATGTATGTTGGGAGAATTGACCACTTTGGTCAATTTTCGAAAAATTACCGAGGGGTTCCTTGGAATTTTTACGGAAACTGGTATGCACACAATGTCTTATCTCTCTTATGGGAAGAGTTCACTTTGTTTTCTATTACCGATGGATTCACCGGGACTACCTATTTTGTCATCATCACTTACATCTTTCTCGCAGAAGAAGAGAACCGTATTATCCCCAGCCTCATTCATGAGGATCGTTTTCCCTCCAAACGTTAAATGGAGATGTGTATCTTTATCTATAGCCGTTTTGTCATCTTGTGTAGCGGTTCGTTTGGGGCCTGAAAATGCAACGGATGTCATTACGATGATATTCCGAGGTGCGGATTGGATATTAACGTCACAATTCAAGGTGACTGGCGGTGCCATGAACCTTGCTTTGACGCATTCAAGCTTTGCTGTGAATTCGCTGTCTTTCTATCGTGGAGGTCTCTTTACAATTATCTTGTATGTTTCAGTTGTATTGTCTTTTGTTGGTAGAGTTTGGCTAAACTCCATTTTCATTTGTAATCCGAATGTTTAAGAAGTAATGAAAGTTGTGTTCCAAAAAAAAATTAGAAAATGCAGAATAACCACTCCTTACAACACCTACAATACGAATGTTACATAACAAAATATGAAAGGAGAATTTATGAAAATAGAAATCATATTTCATGGTACCAATACCATATTTTGGCACATTGAAAAATAAATCCAATTCGCTTCTTAAAGTAAAAATCACATCAGTCACTCGATGCTCTTTTTACAAATTTGAACCAATATATACATACATATAATTAAAGCTCGTAAATCACCAAATCAGTATTAGGTGAACGCTTACAAATTAGATTTAATAAATGGTCATATCATCGAAAAATGACAAAGCCACACCACATGTCGACGACTGTATTAATGTTATGTTCCATCAAATCCAACTTAGTACCTATCATGTGAAAGCTTACTGGTTTTATCGTTTTGTAATTTTTTTCTCTTATTTCCACAGAAGTTAGAACATAGTCTAAATAATGAAGTAAGGAACTACAAACAATGACATAATGCGAATAAATGAAAAGGACTAACTACAAATTGCATGACTGATCACACAAGTAAGATTGCAAGAGGATAAAATGCAAAGAGAACAACTTTGCTAAAGACCTCTACACATACACCATTGAAGCCATATGCAAAGACCGATAAATTTATGTTTATCATGAATATCATAATGCAGTAGGTTTTTCTTGTTGCGGTCGATAATTATATGTAAAAAAAATAAAATTTGAGAGGTTATTTGCGCCTAATAAATTTTATAGTTTAGCAGTGTTTTTAGAAGTACCAGGAATACATTATATTTCCGTTATAAAATTAAATACACAGAAGTAGTTAAGCCAATGTATAATATTTTCTTTGATAAGATGGTATATCTGTTTTATCAAAAAAAGATGATATATTTGTTATTTAATTAATCTTATCCCGAAAAAAAAAAGTGATGATATTTTTTTATTTTTCAAATTAAGTTTAGAGTCATTTGCACAGAAAATAGACAATAACCTTTTAATTTGCAAGAATGGAAAATGATAATGGGGCCCAACATTATCAGGTATAAAATGACTCTGATAACCCTACTAGACATTTTCTTATTTTAATAGGCAAAATAATTTTGCAGAAGTTATTTATGTATATACAAAAATAGTGGACCCAACTATTCAAGTTTGCTCTCTCTTCCTCTCGTTTTTTTTTCTCAAGTTTTCTTGTTAGTTTTGTAATTTATTTATTTTAAAACTATTATTTTATTCAAAATTCTTTGTTCTCACTCGGTGATTCCGCCATTTCTTGTTTCCTCTCACCGCAAAACACAGAAAATGATATTTCTTCAAACCTTATGGTTTCAAGTAAAATCAAAAGATTAATATCACATTAAATCATAGTCTCACATCACATTATTATTCTGTACTTTCAATGCAAACTTTCGTTATCCATTGTCTCGGTATTCTTATGGAGATTCCTTAGATACGAAAAGATAATATAATAATTAACCTGCTAACATAAATTACTAATGTTTACGTATTTATTAGTTTAGTCGGCTAACATTCGCTTGTTTAGCCGGCTAACAAATATTTTATACGTATTCAGATCAAACCTTTTCATGCAATATATTTGTTAGTTTAGCCGGCTAACATTTAACAAAATATTTTATACGTATTCAAATCAAATTTTTTTCATGTAATATATTTGTTAGTTTAGCCCGCTAACAAATCTAACATTTGTTTCGTTTAGCCGGTTAAAAATATATATAAACAGTGATTTGCTAACAATATATATGTTTATCGGCTATTTGAACACTTGAAGAAAATTTTATTTTATAAAAATATAATTTAATAGTCCGTGTATGATTAGTGAATGGTTAAATTTTTTGAGGACATTAATCATAAGTTAGCAAGGTTACTTTTTGAGAACATCAATCATAAGTTAGCAAGATTATCCTCCGACATTACCAGACACTTATTGTTTTTAGCTGGTTTTAAAATTTGTGTTATATGGCTATTTGAACATTTGACTGCTAACAAACTAGTTACCCAGTTATTTTGAATGGTAGTTGGTTATATAAATTAGAGGTCGACTAATATAAATAATTATCCGATCTCATTGGTGTCCCATCTCATTAATGATCCGATCTACCTTGTCCGATTCTTTTCTATTCTTCTGCTCTGAGAAATTGAAAAAAAAAAATAAAGTCAAAAAGACTTAGATATCATCGAAAAGGATGAAAGTTTAAAGAGCAAGGTAAAAAATTAGAGGAAGCAACATAATATATGGGATGGGACGAGACTTACGAGTTGGCAATAAAAATGAGTCACAATAACAAGAGCAAACACATGCAGAAGATCAGAAACAACAGAAGCAGAGGACTTCCTCGACGGTAACGCCAGCTCCGGCAAAAAAATATTATTACAAGAAGAATAGCTATTTCTCTGAAGGTACTGGTATGAATTTCATTTCTCAGATTCCTTTGTTGTATCCAACAAAAACACATAAGCAACAAGAAAATTTCAAAAAAAAACAGAGGAAGAGGAGGAGAAAATATTTGTTTTTATTTAATATCTGAAATATAAGCTTATCCATTAATCACAAATTTCTCTCTGATTTTCTTTGTACTTCTAAGAAACAGCACTGGGTAAAATTATGAAAGACATCAATGAAAGAAGGTGAAGTAGGAGTGAGAGAGAAAGCTTAGGCAAATCAGGGAACAAATGAAAGTGAGGCGGAGGAGAGAGAGACAAAAAAGAAAATGAATTGGAAATGAAAATAAAGTAATAGGAGAAAAATGGTTTAATAGGTTTTGTTTAGGTTCTCATAGGGGTAACAGTGCCATTATGAAAATTAAACAGTGAAAATTCCATTTTTGCAAATATAGCTGTTATGTTTGTATATGGATGCCATTTTCTCTTAAGTTTATAGAACAGGGTCCACGAGGTAGTAGATTAGTAGTACAGAAATACTGTGATGACATCACCTGTTCGGTTGCGTGACTCCTGGGCGCTGTATCTGTATTACGCTACTATCTCTTCTATACCCTTTTCACCTCATAAATTGATTTATGTTTTATTTTGTCGATAGGTTAGTTTATGCTATTTTAGTATTTTCCGATATTTATAAGGAAAATCACACAATAGATTATTTTTAGAGTTGGTATATATTTTATTTAGCTAAAATGGTTGTCGTAGCTGAGCTCATAGCACCGGGCCTAGTAGTGGAATAGTACAGCCGGGTGCAACCGTTTTTTTCTTCCTTTTTAAAAACCCAAGCAAGCCCATTTATTGTTTTGAGCCATTAGGCTCCACTACGCAAGGAGCCCAATATAATTCTGCATAGGCCGCTTTGTCCATGTACTATATGATGGACCTGTTTTTTTTTTTTTTCCGATACAGAGTCAATCCATACAAAGTAGTGTTATATATTGCATCAGCCATCATGATGTGGAATGGGAATTCCTACATGTATTAATATTTCCTTAATCACAGGGTTATCGGTCAAACCGCAAATTAATAAATAAATTACTTTAATTATATAATAATATATTAGAAATGAAAATAAATATATAAAAGTTAAAGTTAAGTATTAAACTATTAATTTTATAAAACATAAAATAATATTTTGGATATGTATATATTTTATGTTTAAAAATCATTTACAAAATATTTAACTTTAGTTTCTATTTTTATTTTTATTTGACATACAAAATATCAAAAATAGTTTAGATTACTTTTAAAAAAATTGTAACAAATTAAGATTTATGACATTTAACAAAAAATCAAAACTCAAAAATTCATAAATATTTATATATCTAATGAATGATAAAATTAAACTTCAAAAATCTAAAGTTTACCAAAAGTAAAATATCATTAATATATTGTCAATAACAAAACTAATCAAACTAATTTCTTAATTAGAAATAATTCGAAATACATTTTAAAGACATAATTAAGAGCTAAAAGAAAAGAGTAAAATATGTATATTGATTCAACCAGTGGTTTAATCGGTAACCAGATTCTGGATTTAGTAATTTTTAGAGGGTTTTGTTGGGTTTTTAAATTTTGCTTTCTTCATAAATTTTAAATCAGATTTATTTTGATCATCGGATTTATCGGTTCAACCGTGTGTTCGGGTCTGAGTTTCAAAACACTGATTTTCAAGTGCCTTGAAGTATACAAAAATGTTTATTAATATGTTTCGCATATCATTGTTTTGTAAATTAGTATAAAATTTGGTATTAATTTCTGTAGGAGAGTTTTAGTTTATTTAGTGGTCTATTAGATTTTCTTTTCACTTCCCACATTATAATCTGCTACCAATCCACGTTCGAAATTTGAACTTCAATTTGGAAAAGAAAACAAGTAGGCCTTAGACAGTTAGCCTGGGCTTATGCATGTAGTCTCTTTTTCATGCATATTTTGAAAAATAAAATGAACTTGATGGAAAGGCAAGTAGATTTCAAACTGATTCGTTCACATCTCGGAAAACTGTATATTGGAAAATAGAAAAACGAAGTTGGGAAAAGATACAAAGTGATTCGCATTTAGTGTGTAACGTCTCATTCATTTCAATGAGATATTTAGAGAGGTCAAGTTCAATGTTGCAGCCGACAATATGAAAGAGATAAGGTCTTGTAGAAGTATATGATAAAAAGAATTTGTTATTTTTTAACTGTCACGTGAAATTGATATCTTCAAAGAGCGAATGAGAGACGTGGAAGAGTCACCCAGCGAGCTTTGACTCATCCTTACGTGGGTTCGTTAGTTATCCATTTTGGATAGTATTTGTTTGTTTGTTATGGAATTACTCGTAGCAAGTGGCGGCAACTACCGACCTAAGATAAGACTGGGCCTACTATCTATTCCATCGCCATGTGTCGATCATTCTATTAGACACCTCGAGTGGGAGTTGTATGCAAGTAACAAGATAACGGTAACTGATAAAACTTTGTATAGTATATTGTGACGTGAAATAAATATTCCAACTAACTACGTTACGTTTCCTTAATTTTCTCAGTTAGTTAAGCCCTCGAAGAGATATAAACATTCCCAGCTGATTAGTCGCTGTAAATTGCTATCGATGTTATGCGTGGGGGATCGATTGTATCAGATACGACGAATTGTTATTGGCTCATCCTAGAAAAAAAATATTCACATTACCACTTAGAAGATCAAGTTTTCTTTAGCTCTCTCACAACACAAAGTAACAACGAATTTAAAATAATAAGATATACTTTAGAGAAAGTTTACTTTGTCGTCACCGTACATGATACAAAATTTTCCTTACGTTGGTACTGGTAAAGTTTCATTGTCATAATCAGCATATGTAGTTTTAGTATTTTTCTGAATAAAACCAGAATATAAACACATTAAATATATCAGTTACGCTCATAGTGTTGACAAATTACATAAGTAAAATAAATATGGAAAACAAGTAGTATTTGACAGTATAAAAGATTTGATTTTCCAAAAAAAAAAGATTTGATTTCCGTAAAAATGTTGGAAAAGAATAAAAAAATGTTGGAAAAGAATAAAAAAACAAAGGAGTAATTAGGTTGGGATAGTTTGGTATAAATACATGAAAACAACCCACCGTTTTGCTTCCCCTGTTCTGTCTCTCAAACATCATCAGATATTCATACAAACACGTCTCCATAGAATACAGAGAAGTGTGTTGTGGGGGGGGTTTAGGTGTGGAAAGAATGGAAGGAAGGAAGAAGAGCGGTTCGTCTTCTTCTCCATCGTTAACCTCTGAGCTTTTTGGTTCCAGAGATAATCCTTCTTCTTCTTCTTCTTCTGGGTTTTTCGGATCTATTTTTGCTCCTCCTTCTCATAAGGTCAGATTCCTTTCTTCAAAAGCTTCGATTTTTTATTTTATTTTTTTTATCCATATTCATATAATCTCCGTTTCTAAATTCCATTAATTGCTGAAGATTTCCAATGGATTTTGGGATTTTTCGAAATTGTTCTGATCCGATCATTATTCATTGTTTTTCTTTTGGTCCTCTGTTTGCAAAAAAAAAGAAAGGATTAATTTTGAAAAAAATGAGACTTTTTAAAGTGAAGACCCCACAACCCCCAGATTAAAGAAGAATGGGTTTTTTTTTTTTTTGTGATTGGTGGCTTGGAGTACAAGTTTCTCTCTAATCCGCATCACTATTCAGCTCAGATTTTGAAATTTGATGGGTGTTGTTGTTTCATTAAGGTTATGGGACAAGAGACTGTGACTGGTGGTGGCTGGAACGATAAATCCTCCAAGACTGGTAATCCTTAAACATGACCCATCTTTGACAAGTGCTCTTTATTTTATTTTTACTTCAATAATGGATTTTTGAAATGCTGATGTGCAGGTGATGCTGACAGAAACAGAGAAGAGCAAGACAACTATGGTTCAGTTTATCATCAGGAACAAGAGAGAGTTCAACCTTGCCATCTCAGCTCTTCCATCTATTACGGTGGCCCTGATGTCTATATCCAGCCTCAAAATTCCGGCCTCAATTCTACTACGGTATATACAAACTTCTTTTTTTATTTCTATGCTCGTAAGAAAAAGCTACAACACTTGATATACATAACTAGGTTACCGTGCTTGGTTTTTTGTTTATTGTCTGTCTGAAGAAAAGATTGATGAGCTATAAAGGGTCTTAGGACTAAACTTATACTCTCGATCATTGATTCTTGTCTCTAAAGAATCTAGAGTTATCGCTCTTGCTCTTATTCAGAGTTTATTGTCTCTCTAAATAATCTTTTTGGACCATTTGGGTGTGTTTTTTTCTTCGTTTGCAGAAGAAGAAAGAGGGAGGCGAAGATGATTCCGGAAGTGCTTCCAGAGGAAATTGGTGGCAAGGTATCATCTTTTCTTTTCTTTGCGAGTAAATCTCGTTTCATTATCTAACTGCCCTTGAAAACCTTTGCAACTTATTATAGGGTCTCTGTATTACTAAGTAGAGTTGTTGCTACTTAAGCCAGTGTTATACTACAAAAGCAGCCAGGTATTGTATTCCATTTCAACAATTCTACTCCCGGTTCTAAGACAGAAAAAACGTCTGATGTGTGGTTTGGTTCCGGTCTTTGGATTTCGCAGGGTATATAGGAAGGAAGGGAAAAAAGTAGAGTAGCAGTGGATCCGTTGGTATTAGTAAAACTTCTCTATCTTATTATTACAAAAAAAGTATGGAAGAAGTTTGTAAGGGTTGGTTAGATGCAAAGACGCCAGGAAAGCTTGTCTGAGGGGTTTTTTTTGGTCGTGGTTTAGTTATTAACCCGACCGCTTCAGATTTAGCTTTCGTAGTATGTATAATGGATAAAAACAATGATATGGTTTTGTAAGAAAACTACTCTAGTAAGTTTCTACATTTACAAGCATTGAAATAAATCACAACCTGTTGTTGTTTCTAAAGTTTCATTGAAGGTTTATCGAATTAGACTCCTTTTCTGTAACTCTCAAACCCAAACTTTCCAAATATCCATTATACAATCTAAAAGCTACTACACACAAGACAAGACAAGAAAGGGAACAACACTTAATAGGGAGGAGAAAGTAATAATAAAAAGAATCCAAAAGCAGAGACTACTATTCCAAGGAGTAGATCATTTTTCAAATTCCAGGATCAAGGTTCGATACATTCAACGACTCCTTCATGCATTTCTCCAGAGACAATCTCTCACTCGATGATGAACGGCTCGATCTTTCCACCTGAATATCCTTCAGCCTTGGTTCGTGCTTTGTTACGTAAGCCGTCAAAACCCTTTTAACGCTACTACTGTGGGGAATCTTGAACCTTGAAGGAGAAGGCGGCACTGATGTTCCCAGCTCCAGTTTTGCAGGAGAGTAGCTTGGTGTTGTGTAGGTTGTTGTAACAGACAATGCTTTGTTCTTAACAGCGTCACTACCGTTGTTACCTAATGTTGTTGGTATCTGATCCGATGAGTGTCTTGTAAGATCATCAACAAAGAGTAAGTCATCTATCCGTGCGACAATGTTGAACGCTAAGCTCTCTAGAACTCTCGAGTAGCTTTCCAGAATCGATTTTCCGATGTCCTAAATAAACAAACAAGATGGAAAAACTTGTTTAGCACGAATTAATCAAAACAAGAGAAAGATTGGGGTTGTCTACCTTGTTGTATTGGATTTTGCTCATGTCTAGAGCGGTTTGAGGGAGACCAGGGAACCGTTGTTTTAAAGAAAGCAACAAACTTTCAGCTCGATCCGCCATCAACTCAAGCTTCTCTCCATCAACCATTAGTTCTTTCACCATCTCCCACGACGTTTTGGTATTTGTAGCTGGTTTGGAATTAGACCTTTTGTGCCACAGGTAGATGGATGACTCGACTCGGTTAGCTATCTCTATGGCTTGATGCTCAGAGGATAAGTCAAGGCAATCAAGAAGATACTCAGGTGAGAATTGATCTGACGAAATGTATCTGTAGATCAAATCACCGAGGCAAGATCTTCCTCTCTGAAAACATTTAACAAAAGAAATGCAACTTTAGTTGGTTTTTCCATGTTAAAAAAAAAAGACAAAAGCTGAATATATCTATTATACCCGTGGAAGAGATAGGAGATATGATTCAGGGATGTCCATGTCGGCTAGAGTGATGCTGTTGATGGCCATAGCAGCTTTAAGTATCTGATTAGTGCAGTCGCGTTTATGCTGCAACTGTTTTCTTGACTTGTCTTGCAAGCCTCCTGGTTGAACCCTTGGAACCGGTAGCCACCATTTGTCTTCTTGTCTCTGAAAAGATTGACGAAAAGAAGATGATCCGTCCGCTGCTGCTGATGCTGATGCTGATGCTGATTCGTCGTGTGCCATGATTCCTTGGTCGACATACCAAAACTCAGTCTCCTCAAAGCTATCTAATATCTCCTGCAAAGATGGAAGATGAGGCCTTTGTTACTAATCTAAAAGGAGAAAGCTAGAAAGAGGTGAGGGGTGGGTTGTTACAAGAAGCATGTTATCGAGTTTTCTGAGAGCTGGGAGGTTAACATAAAGGTCTGATCTTGGTCTGCAGGTCATTATCTACAAGAAAGTTTTGAGTAAGCAATGAGAAGAATGAAATGTTATTTTCCCCTCAAACAAGAAGAAAGAAAAAAGCAACGAAACAAATCGTAAAAAGTGTGGACCTCGAGTTTGGAACCATCAGGGAAAGTTTGCCAAGTAGGAGACATCTCAACAATGTGATCACAGACACAGAGAAGCCATTCCATTTCTCGTCTCCACATGTCTTTCTTCTCCTTAGGAAGAGGCTCTAACCTCCATAGTTGCCCGAACAAGGTAGCTTTAATTTTTGAGAAAGGCAAGGGAAGAAGCTTATCAAAGATGTTATTTAATGAAAGCAAAGAAGAGAAGAGAAGAGAAGAGAAGAGAATACCACAAAGATTGGTGATGGCGTTAGAGATGGCTAAAGCAGTGCAGACACCATTGCCAGAACCAGACATATCCTCGCCAAGTAGAAGCTTCGAAAACCTTTCCTTCATCATCTCAATCTCTAACATTAGTCAAAGCCAACCACAAGAAGAAACAGAAACAGAAACAGCAATTAAATTAAAGCAACGAACTTTTAATAAGAGTGGAAAGTGTGAGTGAGGAATAAAAGCAAACAGTTGGTGGACGAACCTGAAACCTTTGATTGTTTGGGGCACCGAATCTTCTTCTTATTATTATTATCTCCCTCCTCCCCATTATTCTTCACAGACCAACGAGACGAAAGCGGAGAAGCAGTGAAATCACTGCTAGGGCTTTGTTCCTCCTCTCTTCTGATTGTTTCCGAAATCAGAAAATCTGAGGAGCTGCAGCAGCAGCAGCTGCTCTCTCTTCCTTTCTCTTCCACTTGTCGCATCTCCTCCATTCTCAACTTCTCAGAACCCATTTTATCACTCTAAACACCAACACGTGTGAAGCCAAACAAACGCTCCCAAGGAAGGAAGGAAGGAAGGAAGGACCCTCTCACTCTCACTCTCAATGGATATCCCCGTGCTTGACTCGCATTTACATTACATTAATTAATGACACCTCTTTCTTCGATCCGATTCTTCTTCTTTGAGTTTATTATCTCTCTCAGAAAATAAAAGAAAATAAAAATGCAAATGCAGAGAGAAAGACTTGTGAGTGACTCACCAAGGCTCTCTTGCTCTCTCCTCGATCTCTGCATCTTCAGCTTAACTTTAAAAACACCCACCAAGTTCATTTTATTATTTTAATCTTCCCCCTTAATTCTAAACTAATCCAAATCGATGACGACAAGACTTCAATTTTTATGTTTCTTTTTTTATGGGAATCGTGTGTTTGACGGATCCGGTTTAGTTCTATTCTTCTTTTGGTTAGTTATTTCTCTTGTTTTTTAGGTTTTGATTGTGATTTGCTAACCACAAACATATTTGAATTACGTATTCTACAAGGTTTATACATTGCATTCTATAAAATTCATATTTGATACTTTAAAAAGAAACTCGCATTCATCAATATTAATACCTTCCTCTAACAACTATTTGTATTACTATTCCTACTTGTCACGTTTATTATTACTCTTTAACATTCACAAATGTTGTTGGTGTCACTTATTTAGTCTAGGCCTATTGGACCCCATCGACATCTTCAGTTGGACTAGACACGACTCGTACCAAAATTCCTTATGGATTTATATTAGAGCTTCAATTTTTATTATGCTTTTTGATATCAAATTTTTATCATTAGATGTTTGATCCAAAAAAAAAATTATCATACCATTTTTAGTTTTATAAGGGTCAAAATTTATATAATTAAATAACAAGAATAGAGAAAGTGAAAAGTTCACATTTTTAACTGAATTACTCCCTCTGTTTCTGAATAAGTGTCGTTTTAGAGTTGTGCACACGGATTAAGAAATCATTAAATTTTGCATATTTTCCATACAAAAACATCATTACCCATACATCTCAACCAATAGAAAAATAAAATACAGAATAAAGTTAATAAATTCTGCATTGAAATACTAAAACGACACTTATTTTGCAACGGAAATTTTTCTCTACAACGACACTTATTGAAAAACGGAGGGAGTATATTATATCTTTAACTTTAAGCTACAAATCTACATTTGTCAGATTATTCATGTTATTTGATAACTCAAAAGACTTAACGTTTTTTTTTTCTAATTGTAAAAGGTTAAACAGCACAAGCACTGCATCTGATTTAAAATAGTTCGAAATATAAAGTTTTCCAAAATTCAATTTCATGAGGCATTCAATCCCAAACAATGAATGCTTCATCTCGGCAAGGTAATATGGAAGAAAACACATTCAATACGTGAAAAGCAACATGAATGATAGAATCCCATATCAGTAATTTTCTTTCTGACGTTCAAAACAATTTTTTTACATTGATGCATTTATCTTTTTTTTTTGATCAAAATATTGATGCATTTATCAAGTTTAATAAATGATGACAAAAAAAAAATCAAGTTTAATAAATGAATGGTGTAGCGTATAGGCTTTCCATTGTGACCACTCCTGAGGAGTGAGGATAACAGTAGAAAGTGATGCTTTGTCTTTGGCTCAAACCTAACCAAATATCTCCAACGGTTTTTTCTTGTCTTTGCGTATATGTTACGATCGAGTGGTCACACCTATGTTCTATATGATTTTTAATGAAATTGTATAGCTTCATAATTTTCGCTGCTTGTCTGCTAATTTGTAAAAGGTTGTAAACTTGTGTACATGGACTTGCGGCGATAAGTTAAACGTTTAATTATGCTTAGATAAGATTTTTAGTTTTTTTTTTTTGGAAATCCATATCATCTCTTAGAGTTTCATTTTTTTTCTTTGGGGAGTACTAATATCAAGAAGTTCATCTTGTTCCTCCTGTTTGCATAATTTTAAGAGCATCTCCAAAATAAAATTTATAACTTCAAATATAAATTTTTTTATTCTAAGAAGACTTCAAATTTAGAGTTTTGAATAGTTTCATTAATTAAAATTTCAAATTTCAAGTTTTATCTTTTTTATTTGTATTTTGGTATTTACAATTAATTATACATCACCTTTTATGATTCTTAAGTATTTTTTTTGTTTATCATTTCAATCTTTAATTTTTTATAACTCACAATTATTTCAGATTCGTATTTACGAATTTGAGTTTTACATATAAAATTTATATTATTTTGTAACTAGAATTAAACAACAAAAATATTACAAAAAATTAACAAACAAACACTTTTTTAAAGATACATGAAGACAAAAATTATTGCACACATTTAAATATTACTACAACACTAGTGATCTGTTAAATTTGCTCCGAAACCTCTAAATTTTTTAAAATATTATCTAAACAAATTTTGTGTAACCAAAAATGGAACATTACTGAAATAATTTTAGGGAATAATATGATATTTTTTTGTATTTTTAATTATGTATTTCTATTTTTAATTATGTATTTTATTAATTAATATTGTTGTGATATGTTTATATATATATTCAAGTTATTTATAAAAAATATGGATCTACATTGATTATGACAAATAAAAAGATTATAGAATAAATTACAAATAATTTTGAAACTAAATTTGAAATTTTACTTTTAGAGAAAATATTTTGAAACTTAAAATATAGAATTTTACAAACTTTAAAATAGAGAGTATTTTTTAGACGTTCTAAGACTACAGCAAATTTTACACAAGCTTTTGGGTTAAACTACTCAATTTTCTTCTATGTGTGTGTATATATATATCAAATAAATTATTTTCATATATATAATAATACCTAGCCGTAGTTGAGATGTCTATAAGCCATATGCCTATGTAGATATTCTACACTGATATTACATATACAGTATATGTAATATTTTCAGGTAGTGTAGTTAAATATTTAGAAATGTCGATCATTTCAAACAACTTAATTTTTTTGTCTCTCTGTTTTCTACCAATTGTCGTATTGTAGTACGTCGTTGTTTCCCTTGCAAAGCAACCCCATTATAAGGTAAAAGTTGTTATACCTTTTGTATAATAGACGCAACACGATGACAAGAGCAAATAAATGAATATATGATACTTGAACAATTAAATATCATGAATCTGTGTGTCATTTTTCACATTAAAAATTTAAGCTTTCCATATTACTAAAACATAGTTAAATAATGAATTATTGGAGTTCAAGAAACCTAATATCGTATAAAGGATATTATCTACTCATTCTATGCTAACAAACATTTCATCAGTTTTTTTTTAATTTATTCTTACGCTATATCATTATATCCTAACGAGGATGACTTTGGACTTACACTACCCAGTATCCATAATTAGAATTCTAAAAAATCTCATTTCCTTGAGCTACAAACTAAGTTATCTTTTCTATTTGTTTTTCAAATTTCTAATTCACAAAAAAGGTTTAGAGGTCTTGGAAAATTCCAAGATCAACGTTACAACGTAAGATTGTATTGAAACCCATTGTTCAGTCGTGTATTAATTAGTCATCCAGAAAGGTTTTTAAAATTCCAAGTTTAAGGTTTGACAAAATAAAATAATTAAAATCGAATTACAGTGAGCATTTTCAAATAAGGATTAAGGACTATCTAAAGTTTTCTTCGGCGCATAGCGCTAGATTACAGGACCGAAGCAAGCCAGTTTTTGTATTATACTAGGGGCTGGCCCCCCGCGCAAGCGCGGGGACTTTGATTTTTAGTGTCTTTTATTTCCATAAGTAGATGACGATGAGGGGCTTAGTTAATGTTGTTTGGGGCTGTTCTGTTGCAAAGAGTCGATGTTAAAAGTTTCAGTTACCGCTGTGTATTTTACACTTGTGTTGAGATTTGTTTAGGTATTGTTTAAGTTTTGTGGATTTTGTACATGTGATGTTAATGAAAAGTCTTTTTAACGATCAAATAAGTTATTATTTGTAGCCCTTCAGCATAGAATTAGAAGGCGCAACTAATAATAAGTGTTGAAAATGAAAAAAAATCTTAAACGTTTGGTCCATAAGGCGACACATAATTAAAGAGTTGAAAGACAGTGTTTCTTCTTGTTCTAGTTGTCGTATAAATTGTTTCTCTCTACACTTTATGCAACTACAAAGAGTATGTGTGGGATTTGTTAAAAAAAAAGAGCAAGTGTATGCTTTTATTACTTAGTTGATACTGCCCGACTCTTTACAGAAAACCAGCTTCAATTAATTAAAGCTTAGTCTAATCAAACTCTGAATGAGTGTTGAGGACCACATCTTCAGTGCTTGCAGAGACATGGTTGGGTGTGTGGTTGTGAGGTGTGAGGTGTGAGGTGTGAGGTGTGAGGTGTGAGGTGTGAGGTGTGACATGAATTTGGAACATACATTGCTTCCACAGCTAGTTCTTCTAGGCATCTTGGTAGCTCTGAACCCGTCACCACCATTAGTCTGCCATAAGTTTAAGCTTTCGTGTTATAATGAGAGCAACTTTGACCTTTTAAAAACGCAAGATGAATGGAGTTCTGGGCAGAAGGTAACCTCACCAAGAGCCAGTCTGGTTGCTTCTTTGTTGGTTTGTTTGGTCATCTCTGTCTAGAACACCACAAACGTAGCACTGTCATCGGCTATCGTCAATAGCCAACTCGACAGAGAACCTGGAAAAAAGTGCCGTCAAGTTGTAATGTTTACAGAAACTTTTGTGTTGTTCTAGTCCTGAGTGACTATGAGTATTTCGTACCTGATGACCTCAGTGACTTTTGGTGAAACTTTCCTTCCTGATGTACCAGAGAGAGGTCTCGCATTTGTCCAATCGCCTGCTGCAACCGGTGCAAGCAACGTAAGGGCAGCCATTTTCTGGAGAACACCGACGATCCAAGCCTTAACAGGATATCATCATCATGGGTCTTAACAGAGAAAAATGAGTGAACATTTGTTGGAGGATTTTCAGTCAGAGTGTTCACGTAATAGGATGATGCTTGTTTCAAAATTTAAAGATAAGAGCATCGACCTTATAGGAAAAAAAATTAAGATCAAATATAAATGCTTTCCGATATAATACCTGATGAGAAGTAGAGTGATCCCCATGAATTCACCATTTTTCTTGATGTTTTCCGGGTCCCAAAAATAGAGAAACCGAGCAGCAACGATCTACGGAGGCGGAAAGCACCGACGACTGATTGGGCAACAACAACATCAGAAGACATTATCGAATAATATTTCTGCGCTTGATTAAGAAGTTTAACTGAGAGTGATGGTGAAGGTTCATCCGACTCCCCTCTCCAATTTATAGGTTTAACGTGAAAGAAACAGAAAGGTCGTTATTGAATTTAATGAGAAAAATATTGATTGGCGAAACTAAGAGGAATACGTTGAACTAAATGGAAGATTAAGAGATCACAGGGAAAAACATTGTATTTGCAGAGAAATCTTATAGCTGAAACGGCGAGATTGAAGAGTAGAAGAAATAACAATGAAACCCTCAAACACAAAACGCAGTGTTTTGTTAAGTGACCAGACTTTCCTATACCGGCTAAATAAACAAACGAACGCGTGTACCAAAATCAGACGGCTAAATCATCAAACCAACTCTAAACCACACGAGAAAACTTAATTATCAGATCAAACAGACAAAAACGTGGGGCCCACAAACATTAAAAAGATGCTGATGTGGACACTCTAAAAAGAGAGAAAAGAGTGGCATTATATATATGATTCCTTTCTTGGGCCGGAAAAACAAGCCAGTTAAGTTCTACATAAATTGTTTTTACTACTTTTCATTGGGCTACCACCATCCATGGTCTTTCTAACATGTTATTATGGGCCTATCCATAAGCCTAATCAAACTCACTTCCGCAACGAAGCAATGTTTGCTTTTGTGAATGTTTGTTTATCTTCTTCAGACTCATAAAAAAAAGTTTGTGTATCCTCAATAGTAATTATATAAATTTTACCATATTCATCAATGTATTACATATTATACTATATCAAACTGAATATATAACATTCACATGACATTGAAAACATGAAAGAAAAAGTACTCAGCGAGTATGCACGGATAATACTTTAGCTATATGTCACTGCGCATGTCTAAGATACACATACACACATACAAATCAAATATATATAATATACACATACGAACAAAGCGTCTAAAACATGCGAAATGGTCCATGATGTGGCCAAGAAAAACAATTAAAACCACTAGTTCTTATAAGACCAAATGGTCCATGGTGTGACCAATCAAAAACCGCTAAAATTACCACTGTTTCCTTCAAGAACAACTGGTCCACGATGCATCTATATATGTACTTATATGCAGCTAAGCAAGGGGTTGTTGCCAGGAGATTTATTAATACAGTAATACATACTTAAGAAAACTTGTTGACGTGCCAATTGCAATATTTTTGTTTCTATGGTAGGCAACCAGTTATAGATTATGCGTTAAAAAACTATTATAGATTCAACCAGCACTACACTCGACTCTGCAAACAAAGATACTTGGAGAACTTGATGAACTGTTTTCTTGTAATATGATGAACGTATTTGAAAAAAAAAAATCATAAATATTTGTTGTTGTTCTTCATTTCTTGTATAAAGATAATCAGTGATCTTAACTTTAATCATAGTCAAAAAAAAAACTTTAATTATAGTTTATGACATCGTGTACGTGATGTAAATAGAAATTGAACGTGGACCAGAAAGGATCAAAAATTGACTATGACTTGATTTTACGAAAGGGAATTTCAATCAATTTTCTCTAGCATTTTTTATTTTATTTTTATTTTTTGCTTGAATTTGGAGCATTTTAAGATGGGTTTCAGTAAATTCAAATATGTATTATATGTGATCATGGACCCTAATGAGTGTTATTTGGAAAAATATAGCAGTTTCTTGATCGCGAGATTCATTGTGTAACACATATTCTATGCAAGAAGCCAAGAACATATACATTGGATATGGAAATGTTGGTACAATCATGTATGTGTAGTCAAACTTAACAGATGCTATATAATAAGAGTTAAAGTTTACAAGCTATCATGAAATGGGGAGAAAAGAAGAAGAAAAAAAGGTAAAGTGGAGTTCTTTTTGCTTTATCGAGATGATCACTGCTCTTTAGAGAGAAATGAAAATATAGGCTGCTGGTCGTGGAGAAAACAAGATTTGATATAATAATAATGTTGAATATGATTTGATCATGTTGGAATACATGTGCAAAAAATACAAAGAAAAGTTTAAATTACAAAAAAAAATTAGCTAAAAGTAGTAGAGTACATAAATAAAGCTGAGAGGAAAGTGAATATAACAAGATAGTCTGGAATTAAGAGATCGTATAATGAATATTCATGATTCTTAGTTAGCGTAATACGAAACATTATATTAGCTAAAAACACAAATCTAGTATGACTTTGGTGGGAGCAAAGCAGATGACATAATAAGAAGATTGTAAAGCCGTAACGGACAAATATAAAAGAAAGGGAAAAACAAGCAGGTGAAAAGAAAAGGAAAAGATAATAAAAGAAACTTATGTGTATGACAGGTCAGCAAAAGAATGGGTCCCTTTGCCGTTTTCGGTCCAGCTTTGGGGATGCGATAGGAGGAGAAACAAAAGGGAAGTCTCCTAATGGAGCCCACGGGAAGCATTACGGGCCACACGATTTTACATTCCTCATTAGCTATTAACGTTGGCCGTACGATCTCTCTCTCTCTCTCTCTCTCTGTTATATCTTTGGTCTTATTACACAAGCGGCGAGAGATTCTCTGCAACTCTCGATCCCTTCCTCTCTTTCTCTCTTGATCACAAAGTGTTATCGATTTTTCGTTGAAGTTAGGGAAGAGTGTGCTTCGTAATATTGATTATCTGCATAGTGTCGGTTTTGCTTATACTTTGACGTTTCTTCTTCTTCTTCCCCAAAGAGGATATGAGGCAGGAGGAGTTTTGATTTTTTGATGAAATCGTGAAAAGGCTTGGGTTTGAGTTAATAAATGTTTTGGTATGTTCCCTTTCTTCCCCTGTTGGAATGTTCAAAATACTTTAACTTTAGGGGGTTCAATCCTCCATTACTTTGCTTCTTTTATGATCATAGTGGAGAGTAAAAAGTTTCTCTCTCTTTTTTGGTGTAGAAGAAATGGGTACAAGAAGCGATCTCAGAGGCTTTCTGAAACAGAGCGAAAAGAAGTCAGAAAGATCATCTTCATATCTTATTAACTCAGCTGCTCCAGGACCAGGAGGAAGCCCTTGTTGTGATGAGGAGGAGGAGGAGGTAGTGAAATACATGTCCAAGTTGCCAGGTTATCTCCAAGCAGAAGAAAGCCTCCAAAGTAGTGGTGTTTTGAATGTTGGGGTCTTGGATTGGTCTCGTCTTGAGAAATGGAAGCATGGCCGTTCAACATCAAGAGCAAGCCCCCCTCATCACCACCACCACCACCACGTGCATACTTGTTCCAATCTCGGCAAAAAAGTTAGAGCTTCCAGGGATCTTGGATGCACTTTGGAACCTGAGCTGCTGCTGTCTAGGGCTTCTTCTTCTTCTTTAAATAAGCAGGAACTGCCAACTTGTTGCAGCTATAAGTCCTCTGCTAGAGATCATGAAAGAGTGAAGAGCAGAAGAAGTTCGCCTTCTTCATCAGCTCTATTGTCAACTATGGGAAACTCCCGGGGATCGAGGAGGAGCTTTATGGTGCGGGACAAGGAGACTGATGAGAAGAGAGCAGGGGAGGCACAAGAAGAAGATAGACGGAAACATTGTGTTGATGGAGAGGACAAGACCGTCGTTGGAGGATGTTCCAATGCTTGTGAAAAGCATCAGCAAGTCAGTAACCTGCGATCAACAAAACAGTCCCGAAGCACCCTCCTTTCTAGTGAACAACCACCCCATATGCCTTGTCGTAACTCTAAAGTAGCAAGGGAGGTTAACCGCTCTCTCCACTTGGAGACAGATTCTTCTGATGATATGATGCTCCCTCTTCTTCTTGGTGTTGATCAAGAAAAGAAGACAGACCCTTCTTCACCAAGCAAGCGGTTTAGTTTTAGCTTCGGTCGTCTCAGCACAAGTTTCACCTTCAAAGAGGAGGATTCATCGGCTGGCCAACCTTTGACTTCTTCTTATGATACCATCAAATCTGACTCTATGACATTTGATGGCTTAGCTTGTCCATCTCAGTCAAGTAACCCGGAGGAAGAGAAGCAGAACCTTCAATGTGGATCTCGAGTTAGCCCTCTAAGAAGGCTGCTTCACCCTTTACTGAAATCCAAAGGCTCTGAGAATGTTCTTCTTCCATCAAAACCAACATCAACTTCTTCCAATCAATATGAAATGAAGAAGAAGCCGGATGCATCAAGAACAAGAGCTCTTTTACAGCTAACGACAAGAAACGGCATCCCTCTATTTCAGTTTGTGGTGGATGATGATGATAACCTCAACAAGAACAAGAGCAAGAGCAAGAGCAAGAGCAGGAGCATCCTTGGGGCTACAATGAAAAGCTTCAAAGAAGACTCAGTTCAGTACTGTACATTCTACTCTGTTACTGAAGTCAAAAAGAAGAAAAAAATCGGAAGCTGGCTGATCCACCAAGAGAAACAACAACAAAAACAGCACAGGTTCGTCTACAATGTAATCGGTGAAATGCGGTTAGAGGAGCAGAAATCGGAAAGCATGTCTTCAGTGATGAGAGAATCAGTACTGGTTGATGAAACAGAGGAGGGAGTAAAAGGGAGGAAAGAGGTTGCAGCCGTTGTGATCAAGAAGAAGAAGAAGATGCCTGGGGAAGAAGTCTACGGGGAAACAACCACTGTGATCATTCCAGGTGGCGTTCACAGTATACCGAAGAAAGGAGGACCGACACCGTTGATTAGGAGGTGGAGAACGGGAGGGTGTTGCGACTGCGGTGGCTGGGATGTGGGATGTAAACTCCATGTGTTCTCCAACAAAACTTTCCTCCATCACTTGTTTGACCAAACCTTCCAACTTTTCCATCAGGTAAGTACATCATCATATAGTAGAAGATAGTCCTTTTTTTTAATATTATATATGAAAATCTATTTGTTACATTTTTGCAGGAAGAAAGTGATAAAAAGTGTGGTGGTCCGGTGTTGGAGATGACAGAGGTGAAGAGAGGGATATATAGGGTGGAGTTTGGTTCGTTTCTTTCGCATCTACAAGCTTTTTTTGTGTGCGTGACGGTTATCACTTGTGCCTCCGAGGAGGAGGAAACTGTGTCAAAGAAATCTTCCTTACCGTTTGCTCCGCCTCTGTCTCCTGTTGGTAGAGCCTGAGTATTTAGTATCCCCCACACACACAAACTCGGTGACAGAGAGAGTATGTAATGCTTGTCTTTGGATAGAGAGAGAGTATATGCCATATTGTCGATAGTTGACAATCAATTTGGATGTAGTGGGGGATGTTTTAGCCTCTCTATATTCATTGAAGCACTGAAAGGTGACTAGTTCACTTGCATTGAGTTCATCATGCTCTGTCTTTTCCAAAAGAGAAAAAGAATTTAAGTAGCATCTGTACTTTTTTTTGTGTGGTCAAAGTACCTACCACCTGTACTTACTTCCAAATGCTTCTTTTCTTTAATTATTTCCTGAAACGAGCGTCCCATTAACTATCACTACTATATAGTAATGCCGACAGATGCAAATATATATTGCCAGTAATATCAATTAAATTATCCTGGAAAAAAATATTGATATTGAACACAATGCTTATTCTGTTTAGCATAACAGTTAAGAGAGCATGACTCATAACCAAAATGACACAAGTAACTTGCCACCAGATATGTTTCTTTCTTATGTAAATATTATCCTTTTTTGACATTTTCCATGTGTAGAATTTTAAAGTATTCTCTTTCCGTTATAAAACTATAAATGTATTTGATAGTTTGAATTTGTTTAAAACAAAGAAAGAACAAAAAAAAAGTACATATTTATTTTTGGAGACGGGCGGGAAGTCTCTCTCTGTCAGCCGGAGGAACCAAGTTTTGACCGGCGGCGATGGGATGCATTTGCTTCAAGTCATTGCTGCAAAATTCTCCACCGTCGATTACATCAACGGTCGTCGACAGAGATAGTCAAGACGATGACGACGACGGACAATACCCGCTGATATTCAGGGAGTTCAGCTTCGAGCAGCTGAGAATAGCCACCGACGGATTCTCCCCCGGGAACATTGTGTCGGAGCACAACGAGTGGGTACCGAACACAGTCTACAAGGGTAAACTCGGCGATGGTCGTCGGATCGCCGTCAAACGGTTTCGAAGACTTTCATGGCCTGATCCTTTCCAATTCATCGTTCGTCTTCTTTTCTCTTCTTCTAAATCTCTGTTCATAATATATATATATATATATATATCTCTGGTTTTGATTTCAAGATTTAACAAAAGATGATTGGATCTTTTCTTTTGGTGGAAAAACAGAAGGAAGCAGAAGCTGTTGGGAGATTGAGGAGTGATCATATGGCTAATCTGATCGGTTATTGTTCTGATGACAGCGAGAGACTTCTTGTCGCTGAGTTTATGCCTAATTCCACTTTGTCTAACCATCTCTTTCACTGTACTCTCTCCCTCCTCTCCTTTCCTCATTGGTCGGATTATGTTTTAACTTGGCACACAAGAAATATTGTAAATGAATATGTTTCAGGGGAGAAAAGACCGATGAAATGGCAAACACGTTTACAAGTTGCGCTTCATACCGCAAAAGCCTTGGAATATTGTAATGACAAAGGCATCAGCTTATACCATGATCTTAATCCCTATAGGATACTCTTTGATAAGGTACTTTTTTCTTCATGGTTTCTTTCTTGATTTGGGATGAAAAAAACCAAGAAAATCTTCTCTCTTTTTTTTTTTTAAATGAAAAATTGCTTGATGACACACAGGTGGGCAATCCTAAACTTTCTTGCTTTGGTCTCATGAAGAATAGCCATGAAGGAAAGAATCATAATACCAACTTAGCATTTGCTCCACCCGAATATTTGAGCCTTGGTACATCATTAAACAATGTGTGGTTGTCAACAAGAACATCTCACAGAAACTCTCTACAATAACTTTTTCAGGTACTCTGATACCGGAGAGCGTCACATATAGCTTTGGGACCTTGTTATTGGATCTTATGAGCAGCAGACATATTCCTCCAAACCATGTATATAACACACACAAAATGGCAGAATAATAGTTTGCATTTGTAACATTTTACTCTGCTTTATTAATGCAAGTAAATGTGTGTGTGCAGGCGCTTGATTTGTTCCGAAGCAAAAACTATGTGGGGCTAATGGATTCAGCTCTGGATGGTCAGTTCTCTGATGAAGACAGGATAGAACTAATACACTTAGCTTCTCGATGTTTGAAGACAGATCCCAATGAGAGGCCAGGTATGAAGTTTCTTACGTCGACTCTTTCTAGACTTGAAAGACGAGCCGAGTTAAGGCCAATCAGTGTCAAAAAACTCATGCCTGTAAGTGTGTCACTCTCTCCCTATTATTCATTCAAGACTAATCAAATATTGACTTAAAGAATAACTCAAAATATTAATTTGACAGTCTTCGTCAAACAAAAAGACTAAACCTGCAACAGAGCCACTAAAGTTAACTCCTTTTGGAGATGCGTGTTTGAGAGCAGATCTTTTCACCATGCACGAACTACTCGAGAAACTCGGGTATGAAGCAGACGATGATGTGGTCTCAAACGAGGTACGTTAATGATTCTTGATAAGCCCAAAGAAAATGATCGTTGCTGATTGTTTCTCATGAATTATTCTTATTACCTACCCCCATATGTCAGTTTTCCTTCCAAATGTGGACCGGAGAAATGCAAGAGAATATGGACCACAAGAATCATGGAGATGCTGCATTTCGTGCTAAAGATTATGATACCGGTATTGAATTCTACACTGAGGTAAACTAAAATAAAAAAGAATCTAATACATCCGCCTTCTCAGTCTGTCTTATTAGAACTATTAAAGACCTAATCTTAATATATAAGTGAACACATGACACCACACCGTAATTGACTCGATTCAGACTTCTGCAGTTCATGTATGGAGCTCCTAAGGTTTCACCAACAGTTTTGGCAAGACGGTGTGTATGTTACCTTATGGCTGAAATGTTCAGTGAGGCTTTAAGCGACGCGATGCAAGCGCAAGTAGCTTCACCTGAATGGCCAATCCCTCTTTACTTACAAGCGGCTTGTCTCTTCAAGCTCGACATGGAAGCTGAAGCTAAAGAAGCACTTAGACATGGTTCTGCTCTCGAGTCTTACTAGAGTTCGTGAAAATAATAAATATTATATGTACATTCAGAAATTGTTAAATACAAAAACCATGTGACCATTCAAATATTTGTGTGCTATTCTATTTAATTTATTTGTAATCCAACTCAAATTATGAAATAATTTTTACTTTTGTATTCAAGTTGCTTGACATGATTGCACTCGTGCAAAAAGCTAAAACATGGAATCAAATTCCACTCAAAGCAAAAGAAAATGAGATTTGAGAAAAACAGAGGAAGTTAATCTTGTTTTTTCATTGTTGTGAAGGCAAGTTAATGTGGAAGAACCATGAGATTACGAATGCAGAGACCATACATGTTAGAAGAAAGTTAAGAAACTTATTCCCGCTCCAGAATCTCCGGTCATCAGAATCTATTGTCTCCACCACTGTGGATGAATTTCCCGCCTCCTCCATGTCATCCACATTGGTTTCAATCTTTGTTTGATCAATCTCATTGGCAACTTTAGAGAAGTTTTGAGCTATCGAACGGCAAATCTCGCAAGTCCTGAAATTTTTAACTTATTAAAAGCCAAACGATGGTTCTCACTGAGATTATTGTTTGGTTTGCTTACTTGTTACCCTTGATCTTGAACCAAGTATCGGCACACTGCTTATGAACATAACCCAAATCATCTTTACAAGAACATCCGAGAACCATTGGTTCTCCACATTCATGACGGCTACTCTCTAGACCCAAATGGCAAATCCGGCAATCTTTCTCCTTCAAAGATGATCGAGAAGAAGGTTCCCACTCTGAATCTGAGACGTCCTCCAAATCATCAGGAACCTCAAACTCCCCGCAAAAGCTTCGTACAGCTGAGTGGAAATCGTAGTCTTCATCCCAAGAAGAGCCGTCTTCTCCGATCTCACTGACGTCATTTCGACCGTAATGCCTCTCGCCGGAACCATTTTCTAAATCAATGTGAGATATTTCGAAAGATGACATTTTTATTTGAGAGAGAGAGAAAGAGTGAAGACGGTACTTGGCTATAGTATATACTTGCAAGACTTCTGTCACAAGTAAACGTTTATGGACTAACAAACAAAACAAGAAAGGGTCAGAAAATCTGAAGGACTTATGTTTTGTGTACTTCTGTCTGTGGACCAGAGTGATGAAAACATAATTTACAATTACAACAACACAGCTTTATTTTATTTTATTTTATTTTATTATTTGTAGAGGAAAAAGCGTTATACAGTATACAGGACAGGCTTTAAGCTGATAGTACACGATTGTTGTTAACTAATCTGCACGCTAAGTATCATCGTGTTGTTTGTGATTTGAAGGTTTCGTGTTATTGGCTACTAAAAATCTTTTCCTAACCGTTGATTTTGAATCATCATCTGGAAAGTCAACACAGTTGTCGCTGGAGATTTTAATACCAGCGTGGGAGCCACGTGATATCATAGAACTAATGGGTTGCAGTGCGGCTGAGCTTTGGGACCATCGCCTCTGGCTCTGTCTCCTCCCTCATGCTTCTCTTTGACGACACCACTCACTTCTCTCTTCTATAGGTTAAAAATGTGTTTACATTTTACCAATAGTAAGCAATCCTTTCACAGCGGTTGATGTTCGTCGCCGTTCATGCATTTAACTGTAAATAGTTTAGTTTGATTTTATTGGGTCACCTAAAAGACCATGCAAAATACAGGCCCATTAATAATATAAATAAGTCTTAGTTGGGCCCACGAATGATAATCAGGCCAACATTTTTAAATATTGTTCATAACGACTCTGAAAATATTAAAGTTATTACAACGAGTTATTGTCTGAAGCAGAGAAACTAAAACCAAACCAAAAAAAAAGAAGAAGCATCACACGTAGATCACGGAAATAAACATTATAAAAGAAAGCTTGGGAAGATCAGGCATTCAATGACCGTCTAGAGGTTGGGGAGGAGGAGGAGGAGGAAGCTTGGGAATATAAGGATTGAGAGGGCTTCCATGCTCAATAGGACCTCCTCTAACCGAGTGTTTTGTGGTCGGAGTTGGATCCACCCGAATATTGTAATCCTCCAAACCCAACTCCATCTCTGCCATTTCTCCACGTGAACTGTTTACTTAATTGATCCACTAAAGAAACAATAACATACTAACGAGAGAGTTAGAGAGAATATGATTGATTACCAGAAGAAACGAGTGAGTCACAGAGTATCATGACAGCCAAAATGAAGACAAATCTTGATTCCTTCATCTTTCTTCTTCTTCAGTGACAGACAACAAAGAAAGTTCCTTCTTCTTTATAATAAGAGAGAGAGAGAGAGAGCGATCGTTTAACAAAAGGAAGATGTTGTATGAATTATAAGGCCATGTGGGAGGGTTCTTGGATCTTTGTGTCTTGAATGTGGAGTTGTGGGTCAAATCGAGAACAGATTTATTGCTCTCTCTCTCTGTTGCAGATATGAAGCAGCTCAGAGCTCGTTTATTGGGCTATACTTAATGCTCTTCCACTACTTTTCGGTTACGACACGTGTCCCGGTGTCTCTATCTCTATTCTCTATTAACAGCAATTTCTCATCGATTGTGTTTGATCGCCATTGACAGAAACGAGGAAGAAGAGAAGGAAGAAAAAGAGGAACGTGAAACCAAAAGGACGTTTATAAAGAAATTAGGCGATGGATGGAGAAGAAGAAGATACAGAGGTTGTGGCGGTGCTTTTTATTTAAATGTATGAAAAGATAATTGTGGTTGTTGGCTACTTTAACACCACTAGCTACTACTAGTATAGTCAGTAGTAAGAGAATTTATAGTAAAGATTATTGTCTTTGTAGTATTAATAGCATCAGCATTGTAAACACGAAACATGCTGTAGAGAAAATACTAGTAGTATTAAAAGCAAAAGATAATACTCCATTGATGTCGTATAGCGTTAGTTGCATTTCAAAAAGAAGGAAGTTAATGCCACGATGATGTGACTCGAATCAGCAACATTAATGCTTCTAACATTATTTCGAATTTTCTTTACTGTCAAATTTAAATGCTGTTTTTCTGTACTTGCAAAACTACTTCCGTTCCAAAAAATAAGATTTTTTAGAATTTTCACGTTTGTTAAAAATATACTCTTTCTATTTCAAAATGTTATATATTCTAGATTTTATACACATTTTAATAAAACATATTAAATTTGCATATATTTTGTGATTATTTTTTTCTATAATTTTAAATCAATAAAATTCAATAAGTGCATTTAATTTTTTTGAAGTTCACAATTAGCTAATGAAATATGCATTGAAAATATAAAAAATAAATCATTTTGAAACAAATTTTTTCTCTAGGATATGTAACTTTTGAAACGGAGGGAGTAACAAAAATTTACAGCTTAATTTACTATTTAAAGAGGAGACTTTTTTCAGCCATCTTTACTCTGTGTTTTGAGTGAGAAGAAAGAGTAAAAATGGAATGTGTATTGTCTCCAGTGGTCCTCTTCCTCAGTTTATGGATTTTCATCAACCTTGAGATTCCTATTTGTTTGGATGAGCATGATTCGTAACTGTATTTAGTATCTCTGTGTCCACAAATGATGTCTGTATTTCTCAAATTACCTAATATAATTAGAGTATCTTTTTAATAAACCTAATTACATAAAGACCAAAAAACAAAAGTCATGTGACTTCCTCGCGTGTGTGTATGTTTTAAGAACCCTTCTATATCTGGTTATCTCAGAGACTTCGCTCGTAGACTTGGTCTTTCAAACAGGTTCATACTACGGGGTTGTTGTTGTCCATCAGAAGTGTCACACAAGCAACCAGGAAGAGGGTTTGCATAAAAATTCTCCTCCAACTTTGGACTCAACCCTGCCTTTCCTGGCCGTCTTAGATACGGAGCTCCTACTCTTTTCCCATGTAATCTCTTCACCTTGGACGAGAAGTCTTCCCAAGACATGAGTCCCGCATCCAACCTATCCATCAATTTCACTAATCTTTGCCTGAACAAACAAAAAAAAACACACGGGTAAAATGCCAGTCAGTCAGTCAATCAGTCTCAAGCGCCTATCAATCAATTTCATTCATCACGCAAAGAAACAGAAACAGTACCTATCGGGATTAATCGTTTTTCTAAAACCTTCGAATCTTCGGTGACCCTGAACCGCTTTAGCCATGTTTCCATCATAAGTGTAAGCGAAAACGTCGCTTTCGAGTGCTAGATTGTAATCAAGAGCAGCCAGTCTGTTCTGGTAAGGTTTTATAGTGGAGAGCTCCTCCTCTGTAGCCAATGTGGAGTGAAAGAACACGTTAGGGAACTCTTGGTGGAATGCAGTCATACTGTTTTGACCGTACATCTCTCCTGCAACAATGTAGATCTTCGTGGTCGAAGGAAACCCCATTGCCTTGAGGAATACGGCAGCTTCGCGCGGTGTCATGGGGCAACTACCTTCAAGACGACGTTCTGTACCGTTGATCACTTTTTCTTTCCAGTGCGGAATACTATACCTCATCTTCTCAAGATCAATTGATTCCTCAGAGGTTAGACTGTGATTGCATCCGGTAAACGCCAACATATCTTTCTCGTACCTAGAAGAAGAGCATTTATTTGATTAATGGTATGATTCTAATTAAGCAACGTTCGGGAGGGGAGGTAGCTTGTACCTCAAGTGAAGAGCAAGGTAGGGTTCGTTGTTTTCTCTAAGTCTTGAAGAGAGAACTCTGCTTAGATTCTCTATCTCTGGAGAGTAACGAAGAGCTTCGTAGTTGGCCCTACATCTAAGCCTCTGGATCGAAGGTGGTGGACTGTTGTTGGCTAGGCGAGAGTCAGTGTGATTGAATACAATCACCTTATGCTTCTTCATTAGCTTTGAGATTGAGTTTCTGTAATAACTCGCCTGAGCGCCGTCAAAAACAAAACAGAGTTAGATAAAAAAAAATACTGAAAAAATTGAAAAACAGAAAGAGAAGTTGAAAAACCTTGGACCAGGACACAGGATTCTTTTCAAGAGGCTTGATGGAAGCAAATTCTTGCGGTAAGTACTCGACAATATTGACATCTTCTGCTAGCACGTTGATGAAATGTCTCCAGTCGAAAATGTCCTTAAACGTGCTGGATAGAGAATCAGAATACAACAGCGTATTAGTTGATGATGATTCTGTTGAATTGAGGATGGTATGTTGTTACCTTGGATCACTCCAGAAAGATGAATGGTCAAGAAAAGGAAGAACAAGACTAGCGTTCATGATTTTGGCTATTGCGACCATATCGCATATCTGTCAAGAGACAAATGATGTGAGGACTTGAGAAAATCGAAGGCTTAAGAAGAAGAGACTTACACCAGTTCTCATTTGATTCAAACCACCGTTGGCGTGAACAACAAGGTAACCATTAGTTTGCTTGATCGGTCCTAAACCAAAAAAATAAAAATAAAAGAAGAACGATAATTAGGTCTTAAAATTCTCAGTTAAAGCAAGGCGACGCAAAGAGAAGAAGAAGAAGAAGAAGTAAGGGAAAATTACTTTGGTTCTTAGGACGAGTTAAGCATTTCCGATAGTTACCAGTAGGGATGTTGTATTGGGTTCTTATAATTAGGGTAGTACCAGCCCATTGAAATTTTTAAAAGCCCTAAACCCTAATGTTTTATCTGTAAACCATATCGGGCTCATTTAGGGTTGGACTAGATAATAAAGGGTTTTGAAAGGGCTAGGCCCTATTAGTCATTATATTTTTTTTAAACTAAACTACGACGTTTTCTTCTTTGATCAAAGCTTTCTTCTTCGTTCTCGTCGCCATCACTCAAGGAGTTGGTTTCAGTCTTCGTTCTCGTCGCCATCAATCGATCTCAGTCGCCATTGATCGAGGAGTCGAGGGTTTCAATCGATCTCGTCGACGAGGGCTTTAACATCTCAGATTCTCAGTCGGTGGGTTTCAACATCTTAGATTCTCAGTCGGTGGGTTTCAATCAACTTCGAGATCGAGCAATCTCCGGCGTGAGCTCTCTGTCCTCAGACTCGACCTCTCTCTTATCTCCTCCGATTTGGGTTTCAAGCATTGTTGAGGTAACAATCATGTACTCATGTGTGTTTGATTTGTTTTTGAGAATGGGTTAGCTCATCTTTACATCTTTACTACTTGTTACCTGATGAGCTTATTTGTTTTGATTCTGTAATTTGGTTCATCTTACTTGTTCAGCATTGACAAAAAAAGAGGCTGCGGGTAAGGCAGTAGAGTTCCTTTAGCTACTGATAGAAACTTGAAAATAAACCTATGCTATTCGAGTTTCATTTGCTTTCAATTGAAAATAAACCTATGCTTTCTATATGCCTGTGTGTCATAAACAAGTTTGTTACTATACATGATTAGTGTGCTTGTGTTTTCTATGTGAAGGTTTTATAGACTGTGCTTTCTATATGATTGTAGGTTGCAAAGCTACGAAGTGAAAAGTGGAAGTCTTTGACAGAAGAAGTGAGTTGCTCTACTCTTTGTTTCTTCCCTAGGTTGCATGGTTATTTGTCTATCGTGATATAACTCGGGTTGTATTAAGTGGCTATTTAGGATAAGAAAGTTTATTTGGATAAGGCTACTGAATTAAAGACAGAGTATAGAGAGAAACTTATACAGTGACTGTTTCAAAACCCATTTTGTTCTCTTAGAGGAAAGTTTACTGGTTTTGTTTAGAAACTTGTGATTGATGATTAGCGTTTGATATTTTATTTTAAGAGAGTTTAAATTGATTATCAATGATGATTACTGATTTGTTATCAAGGTGGAGAGCAACTTGTTTATTTCAATCAGAAACTATGTGTTTACATAAGAAAAAAAATATAAAGGGTTTAAAGGGTTTAAAGGGTTCAGCCCTATTTTACATAGTTTTAATGGGTTTAAAAGGATTAGGGTCACTTAGGGTTGGGTTTAAGCTAAATAGGGTTGGATTGGGTTGGGTTACCCTATACAACATCCCTAGTTACCAGTGTCGGGTTGATTCCATATCTCTGGGATCTGTTTATGGAAAGCCAATTTTTTTTTTTTTATTAGTGAATAATAATATGATTCCATACACTAACGAATAAGCAAAAGCCCGTTGGGCCAACGACGTACAAGTTAATGCGTTGTGAATGTGATTAATTAGTTACGCGTAAATACTGGATTAGCTTTTAAAAAAGAATTTATTGTAGTCAACCCTCTAGAAAATTCAAAGAAGGAATTATGCAGAGAGACCCATGATGACTTTCGTATTTTTTTTTAAAAGATTGATTAAATATTTTCATTAACGAACTTTAAGGAATTTTCTTCTTACGGAAATTATCCCCTTTTTAATAAAATGCAAAACTTAAAAAAAAAAAAAAAATTCAGCTCAGATTTATATCAGCTTACCGGGGGGTGTGGTTGGGGAAGGAGGAGTTGAATGGAAGATTCTTCTTCTCGGATGATTTTTTCAATGTTATTTCTGGGATGAATCGAAAACACAAACTCGTGTTTCTCCTCCACGAGTTGCCGCCGTCGTCCACCGGAGGAGAGAGCAATAATAAGGAAGAAAGTGAAGACGAGGATCCCTAATAAGGACAGGATCACACGGCCGAGATTAGTGGCCGATCTCATCTTCTTTCCGGTCCAGTGGGATTTGTTGTCAAGCATCATGAGCATCCACACCATCCTGAATTTCCGGAGAGACAGAAACCCCACGAGGTAACTCTTGTGGGATGATCCACTCGGACAGCACGATGATAATCCTCCTTCTCCGTCGGAGAGGCTGCAGCAGCTCGTCGCTTCTTCCTCGTCGGGGACGTAAACGACTGCGTTTCCTCCTCCGGTGCTGACGTGGAAATGATCTTCCTGAGAATCAGCCACGCGACGTCTTGCTGTCGCCGCCGGTAACTGGCTGCTGCTCGACGTATTCACCGGAACGCCGACTGACATATGGCCGAGAAAACAGGGTGGTGGCCTGGTGGGATTTAGAGAGTGGATGTTTTGGAGAAACAATGAATCTTCCTTCTTTCTTTCTTTCTTTCTTAATATATATCTCTACGTGATCTCTCAGTCAAAAAAAACTCTGCGTGATCTCAGGCGAGCAGACAAACAATCTCTCTCTCTCTCTACTTCCTCCTTTATATATATACGTGTGAATGTATTATACCCCGGGGTTATTATGTAATTGTACGTATTTGTCCTTTGTAAAAATGTTGGAAAGTTGTGGAAACTAAAAGTCGTTTTATTCCAACTTTTTTTTTTTAATTTGGACTTTTATTTTTTCACATGTAAAAGGTTCGTTATTAAAATCACTAGTGTACACCACAACTACTATTTTTTCTTTTAACAAACATTCAGAATTTTTATATCGAATTATTTTTCCTACTTTTTTTTTTTTGATAATCCAAGGTTCTCCACTTCGTACATCATTTTCTGGGCCCGGTCAGATAGCGGTCCACTTCACCCGGGAGGGCATTAACCTGGATCGAAGCCCAATACCACTAATAATGACATAGAAGAGACAGTTCGCCTCCGGCTGGCGTCAGCATGACAATTGGCCCCAAAGCTCTAACCAGTAGAGCTACCTCATCCCGTCTTCTTTATTACTATAACTTGAGAAATAATATATTATCTCAAGAGATTATCTGATTTCGTCTTCTTTAAAAAAAAACTGTTGATAAAGTTTAGAGATAGTGGATAATTACATTTATAATTAACAAAATACTGTATCGTCTCTTTTGTTTTTATTGGTTAATATTTATTGTATTTGCCTAACTAGTAACTAACAGACACGTTGAATTTAGAAACAAGAGACTTTCACATTCATTAGTTGTTAGTATTCAACCTGGCCTTTTTTTTTTATAACGGGTTCCAAGCTTCACCCAGACTAATTCTATGAAACCAACAGCAACCTACGTATTCTTGCAATTTAGTGTTAGTTTCGGTGGCCATCAAACCCAAAACACTTTTTCTTTGGCGTTTACCACTGGACCACCATGTAATGGTTTAAACCTGGCATCTTCTATTGTTTATGCATGTCATTTGTTTCCATGTCATTGAAAAATAACCATAGTTATTTTTGTTAAATTTATTTATGCTTAGCTTTTTTCAACCGTTTTTATTTAAGCTGAAATATTTCACAATTAGTAAATATTTGATTTCAGTAAATATTATTATTCTGGTAACCTATATATAAAATGACTATATTAATGTTTGTTTTGTATTACAAGGTCAATGTACAAGAAAATTATATTATTTGTATGTGAAAGAATCAATTCCAGTATAAAATTTAATATTATTATTATAAAATTTCTGTAAAATACGAGCTTGAAACTAGTATTGTTTTGTAGGGATCCTCTCGCAGTAAAAAATAATCAATCAAAATCTTTAAAGCAAGAAAGATGTTAGTACTAAAGAAAATTAAATTTCTTTTCTGAGATCTTCAATAAATAAAATAGGTTTGAAACTATCGTATCACTTAATTTTACTATACATAGTGAAACTTTTAAAAATTCCATTTGTCATCAGTCATCACTAACTTATTCTGCGTTCTAATTAGAATGCATCACTATCATTCTATCAACATAGTATAAGTTTTGGTATGCTTATACTACTCTTATGAAGTTCTTTAACTTTTATGACAACTAAACCAGTTTTGTTATGCGTATTAATTTGAAGTTGTTGTTTTTACCGCCAACTAGTATCAAATTATCTGATAACATAGGCTGATACGGACATTCGCCGCTAGTCTGGACCCATTTAGATGGATGTTAGGATACATCGGGTTATTCAAAAAAAAAAAAATCTCAAAAACAAGAAAAAAGTATTGTAACAGAAGTAAATTTGGTATAACTTAATTGTTTCACGGAATAGTTAAGTAGTATTTTTATATAAATTTTTATTTTTTGTATGGAATAGAAAATTTGTGAAAGCTGTCGTAGTCATATTTAAGTTTTTTCTTAAGTGTTGACAAAAAAAGTATTTTTTTTTAAGTTTTACATGTAACTATTTGCATTATAAATTAGCAACACTGCGCTGTGATAAGAAAAATGCATTCAAGAAGTGTATTTTCCAGAGTCATTCAAATTAAGTATGAATTTGATGCGCCATACTGGATATATTTTCATCAGCTTTCTTTTTATACGTTTAAGTTTTAACCAACACCTAATGAACTAATCTAATGTAGATACTGACCAGTTCCATTAATAACACTATGGATTAAAAATAGCAGGTGTGTTTATCACGCAGTCATTTTCTGCTTAATTTAAATGTTAAAGTACTAAAATGCATTTTAAATAAATTCAGAAATTAATATTTTTTACTTTTATCTAACAATTAGTTAACTCGTTGTCAAAAAAAATGTAAAAATTAGTTAACCTATCACATTGTACATCACACATTTCTTTTATACTTTCTAAGAACAAAGTAGAAAAATTAAATCAATATACGCTAGGGATTACGTGTATGATTATAGAGTTCCCAAAGAAAGATGTATGACTAGACCCTTGAAACAAACCAAGATTTCGGACCAGTAAGCAAAACCAAAACTGATCGATCAATCTGGAACGACAATGCACAAGTTATTTTTATAAAAAAAAGACAATGCACAAGTTATGACAAAAAGGGGTTTTCGGAATATAAATTACAAAACAAATAGTATGATGGCAAATTACATGCGAAACAATATAAAATAACAGTGTTATTGTTGTGAAAGTGTGTTTTATTATTGAATCAAAGTGTTCCTTATATAGGAAATACATGGCGACGTGGGCCTAAATACAATGGGCCATAAACGGGCCAAGATTACAAGTAAATATCTAATGGGCTGGACATCCATAAACATAATATTCATAACACTCCCCCTTGGATGCCAGAACCATATAGAGCTTGTAGTGTGCTTAATGTTGCCTCATTAAAACCTTACTCGAAAAACCCAGTGGGACAAAACCGAAGTGAAGGAAAAAGAGTACAACGCACACTACTCCCCCTGTTCTAGACCTCCGTTCTTCAAGTCTGGCGCATGGACACTTTGATGGTTTAGCTTCATGGGCGCCAAGTCTTGAACTGGTCCTTCTGTTGCCACGTCCCAAACGGATAGGTAGACTTCATAGATGTGTAGTTGGTGTAGACATGATGAAGAAGTCGGCTAACATTTCTCATGACTGAACTTGTAGTACTTTGTGCTTCTTCATCATTCTCCAAATGTGTATAACCTGTTTGAGACCTTGTATAAACTTGTAACATTTATTAAAACCAAACAATCCCTTTTCTTTTGGGTTTGGTTAGTATAAATCAATCTCAAACTTTTAGTTCCTTAGAAGGTAAGTTAGGATATATTGATCATGTCCCATTGTCTCATGTTCGGACATGCCAAATTTATCTAAGTAAAGTGCCAATAACACTTATGGCAGGGGACGTGTATGGCTTTAGTATCAATGTCTTATGGTCTGAACATATCCATAAAACTTATCCGACCTAGTATGGCTTGCCATATCAAGACGCCAATCATATCAATACATTTCTTTTGGTCGGATGTGCATAAGTCTTAAAAGTACTTATGTAAAGTCTTTCCTGGACCAAGGACACATGCCTTGTCCATAGCCATACCACGATTTGAATATAGTGGTCACTGGAACCGGTTTAGTCGGAACAGGATCAAGGAGACCGAGCCGGAACGGGGCCGGAACAAGACCGAGATGATTACATGGTCCATCTTTCTTAGATAAATTTCGACCATGAATGCCTTAGTATATCCATGATCTACTCGGATCATGCTATGTCCATTGTGTGTGTCCCGTTCATAGCTTTTGACCAAACTCTTCATGAACCTTCTTTATTATATGTCCATAACTTGTTCATGAATGGCTATCATGCTATAATTTGATGTTCATCAAAACTAAGCCACTTTTGGATCAATATGCCGTTCCCCTTACTATGGACGTTTCAGGTCGGACAAGACCGAAGGGAACGGATCGGAACGGGCTGGACTAGAACCAAGATGATTAAGGTCGAACTAGGTCGGACGTGATCCTAGTTGATATGGGTCTTTGGTCGTGAATCTGATGGATTCATCCTCTTATTCTCTTTTGACCATATCACATTCTATTCTTGGTACTTTGGATCATAGATCTCAATACATATTCATGGCTATCATCTCCACTATAGATCATTGTATTCTTATCATAGCCTGTCCAAGAATCAATCAATCTAATCATCCTTTCTTTAAGTATGAACACAAGGAATTTCCTTCATAATATATGCATGGAGTGTTCAGGGACGTTCTTATAGAACTCCTTTCACTAAGTATTACTTAGTCTTATCCTTTACATGCATTATATGCCTTATATGCAGCTGCCTTTCGTTTCAGTCCATGAATAGCTTAGGAACAAAACTATTCTATGAGAATTTCTTTTCTCATCTTTCTGATACTCTTATCATTTCTTTATCCAGTGATCAATCATGCTGCTTACTACATTTCTCTTTTCTTATATCCAGACCTTTATCACTTTCGGATTTGTAGTAGCATCCACCACATAGGAGTATATCTCCTTATAATCTGTTCCTTGGTCTTTGTGAGTATCCTTGTGTAATCAAGCCATTCCTTGAATGCTTTAAATAGGAATATGAACACATTAGTCCATGTCTCACGATTTCTTTTCCTTTCCCACACATGACCCATTTTTCACTGGTTTTATCTTATCAGATGGTGTTTCTATATATGGCCAATACACCCATCTCTTTTATAGATTCTTTGAATCTTTCTAAAACCCCCACAGTTTCTTTTAGTCTATGAATGCATTCTTGTATTCTCGTGGGTTCTGATCCTCGCTTATATCTTTTAAACTCAAGTGCTATTTTCTTATGCATCTTTATCTTTTGTGTATGTATGTGTCGACACTTCTTTTATAGTGTTCCATTATGTTCCAGACATGAACTAATCGATTAGAGATTTCATTCTTACTAAGAACCTTTATTACCTTGCAGTTTGGCGTCCCAAACTACAT